>NW_026594184.1:3063489-3365904 GCF_907164565.1 Psammomys obesus | reverse complement strand
ATAGATAGATAGATAGATAGATAGATAGATAGATAGATAGATAGATATTTTCTGGCCACTGAAGAGATGAAATAAGCTCTCACACATGTACACTCCTATTTTTTAAAAGCGTCTACATATTGTCATTGAAAGCATGGTTATTACTGTATTTATTTTAGTGCTTTGCATTTCTTATTCAACATATAGCACAAGTACCAGATGCCTTCATGGAGGATCCACAACTTTCCTCATGTTCATTCTCAAAGAAGCTCAGGGTTAACCACTGAATTTTTTTTTTTTTTAAATAAAATTCTCTAAGTCAGAAATGGATTTCTGGATAATGTCACACACTCCTCTTCTACCTGTGAAGTAGGAAATAAACCAGTCAGGGCTTCTCAGGATCAGGAAAACAGAATAAATTAGAGCTCTGAAAAGTGCAATGGCATAATTAAACAAGAGATGGATTACAGAGACTTTTTATAAAGAAAATTGAAGGCGGCATGAGATTGAATAAGCATTGGCAGGGGGATAAACAAAGAAGGGATGATAGATAGCATAATGATTACCTGGGATGGATCAATGCCAAGAACACAGAACTATTCATTTGCTGCCTACAGGCTTTTAATCCTAGGCTAGCTAGGATTAAGAAAAAAAAGAGCATGAAGTCTGTGTTTACCACAGGTACTTCTTATTGCCTAGTGATCACAACACAGTGACATTTAGAAGAGAAAAGGCAAGGCAAGAAAATAAATCCATTACGCACTGAATATTGGAAGGGATGCTTTGGAAAGACTGTGGACACAGTAGGAAGGAACCTTTAAAAATGGAGTTAGTTCAATACTTTGCTGGCTGTGTTCAGAATATTGTAAAATAATTTTCACAATCTCAACAACACATGCACAACAAAGTTAAAGGTTATAATATGCTCAAAGAGAGTCCTGGGTGGCTTCTCAGTATAAAACGCAGAGAGCAGCTTTATTCGTAATAGCCAGAATCTGGACACAACCCAGATGTCCTTCAACTGAGGAACGGATACAGAAATTGTGGTACATTTACACAATGGAATACTACTCTGCAATTAAAAACAAGGACATCATGAAATTTGCAGGCAAATGTTGGGAACTAGAAAAGATCATCCTGAGTGAGGTATCCCAGAAGCAGAAAGACACACACTGTATATACTCACTTATAAGTGGATATTAAAGATATAAGACAAACATACTAAAATCGGTACACCTACGGAAGCTGGGTAAGAACGAGGACCCTGGGTAAGATGATCAATCCACACTCAGATAGGCAAAAGGGATGGGCATCAGACGAGGGAGAAAACAGGGAACAGGACAGGATCCTACCACAGAGGGCCTCTGAAAGACTCTACTCAGCAGGGTATCAAAGCAGCTGCTGAGACTCATAACCAAATTTTGGGCAGAGTGCAGGGAGTCTTATGAAAGAAGGGGGAGATAGAAAGACTTGGAGAGGACAGGAGCTCCACAAGGAGAGCAACAGAACCAAAAAATCTGGGCACAGAGGTCTTTTCTGAGACTGATATTCCAACCCAAGACCATGCACGGAGATAAGCTAGAACCCCTGCAGAGATGTAGCCCATGGCAGCTAAGTCTCCAAGTGGGTTTCCTAATAAGGGGAACAGGGACTGTCTCTGACATGAACTCACTGGCTGGCTCTTTGAACTCCTCCCCCTGAGGGGTCGGGGAGCAGCCTTACCAGGCCACAGAGGAAGACAATTCATCCAGTCCTGATGAGACCTGATAGGCTAGGGTCAGAGGGAAGGGGAGGAGGACCTCTCCTATCAGTGGACTTGGAGAGGGGCATGGGAGGAGATGAGGGAGGGAGGGTGAAATTGGGAGGGAATTAGAGAGGGGGCTACAGCTGGGATACAAAGTGAATACGCTGTAATTAATAAAAAATTTAAAATTTTAAAAAAGAAAAAAAGTTGCCCCCTTTGGAAACTTTTTGAGATGGTATCTCATTCTGTAGTTCAGGAATTACTGAGCACTGTCTGGGTTTGAATACAGAGACTCCCCCTGCCCCTTCCTAAGTGGTAGGATTATAGGGAACACCACAACTGGCTTCATTTAAAATAGTTTAAAGTAATAGTTCATTATGTTGCATTGTTGGGGAAAACGACTGCTGATTTTTTGTATCCTTCAAAAATCTCTGCAATTAACTTTTGCATATCCTTTGCACTCAGGTGGCATCCACTTTATATTGTGTTTCTATGAATCTGGCTGCTTTAGATATTTCTTATAAATTAAATCATACAGCATTCATTTTCTGATAACTGGCTTATTTAATTTAATGCTCTCAAGGTTTGGCTTTATAATAGTGTGTCGCCGGTTTTTCTTACTTTTTACAGTTAAATAATATTCCATTGTTTGTATTTGCCATATTTTACTTTAATGGGCCAATATCAGGTTGCTTCTATCTCTTGATTATTGTGAATAGTGCTTGTCAAACGTTTTTAATCTGGATTTTAAATCTAAAATTCAATACATTTATATAAGTACATATAACATTTATTTATCGTTTCTTCAAAACCCAGTTCATAGAAGATCAAGGATACCAAACTTGACTCTTGGCTTTCTCAAACTAACATACAGACATCTCATCACCAACAGCTAAACAAAACTCATAAGCAAAAGGAGTTGTGAATATTTCATTATTCTTTCTCAGTACAGTGAATCATCTGGTCACTTGTTAGACTGGTATTTTAAGGCTAGGTTCTACCTTGTAAAGAAGAAAGGGTTATACTCGTATGTTACAGATTTAAATTGTAATGTTTCTGGAAAGTCTTTATTATAGAACAGAAGCATAAGATCGAACAAATGTCGTTTGGCATTTATTTCCTTCTGGAACAGTAGTTGTCAAGCTTAGCCATTCGGGGTCTATGAACACCTTAGCTATACATACACAAGTGTTCCTGATTTGCATATCCAATGGCTTAACTGGAAACTCCCAGGTTGGGAAGCTCTGCCTCATTCTGATCCTCAAGCTCTGAGTAGAATGGATCACATAAGTCATTAAGACATCTTCTTTGGCTATCCTGCTGCTTTGAGTTCTTCCTGTTTTGTTTTTTTTTTCTCCAAATCCTTGGTGTCATGTTCTATCTCACCATAGCTCCAAGATCTCTCTAGGGCTTCTGCCAGGTCAGTAGGACATGTCCTAGTCTTCACCTTCTAAATCCATTGACTACTGTTCTTTAGTGTCATACTTTGACTTGCCATTTTACTGTTTTCAGCACAGTGTTTTCTTTTATTTGGAAATTAGTCAAAGCACTAAATTCTTTCTTGGGATGTGCCAATAAGTCACCACTCTGCTCCAAAATTACATATTCTTTTTTCCAGATACTGTCATTGACCTGCGTCAATGTGCTTGCCTTTAAATCTCTCTCTCTCTCTCTCTCTGTCTCTCTCTCACACACACACACACACACACACACACACACACACACACACACACCGCAGAGAGAGAGAGAGAGACACAGAGAGAGAGATACAAATGCCATTTCTGTTGTTTCATCTGGGAAATCCATCCTAGCACACACACAAAAGGGGGGGGGTTCAATATCTCTCTCATTATGCAGTAAATAATCAAATCCCTGGCCTACTCTCATCCATACCCAGCTACAGATGTTTTCTAAATTGTCATGTGTTTGTCATCTCTTTCCCCTCCCTAAATGTTCCCAAACTAACAAGACATTAAATGAGAAAATGCCTCTCCATAAAATTTACTTATTTTACTATTTGTCTCCTCCCACATAACATTCTTCTCATCATGTGTAATGTGATGTGCACATGTGTATGTGCAATCAATCACATACCCCCGGGAAGATTATTCATTGGTCATTTACATGATTAAAGAATGGAGGAAATGAGAAACTTCAAGGAATAAAGGTGTTTTAATAAATTCCAATTTTAATCTCTTCTCACTACCTGCCCCCTGTGGAAATAACATAGTGACTTTTGTTACCTTCACCCTTTATCTGAAAGGAAGTTTCATATTTTTTATTATACAATGGAGTTTTTACTTATTAAGGATGCCAGGAATATGCTAAACCATTAAGCCTAATGGGAATCCCTATTCTGGCTGGAATAGGAAGATCACCATGGATACATCTCTGCTTCACTGCATGATCAGGAACAGCTGTTGAGCCAAGCATGGGAGCCCTTTCAGACTGTTTATCACACAAATTACATTAGGTAAACCATAAATGCCACATCTCACTTAGTGTCATAAGATTCAGACATATCTCAATCCAGCAGCTTTGCCTGAAAGCAATGCACTAAACAGTCCCACATGGGCTCATACCTGTTTGAGAGCTCCTTGACCATTAGTGATTAACTTACTACCAAATAGATGAATGGAGTTCATTTGTAATGGGCCCCTCCCCAGCAATTCAGAACAAGCTGAGAGGTTAACAGGTGCAGAGAACTAGAAGGCAGCTGACAGCTCTTTGTTTATACAGCAACGTCTGTGCATATGCACACAAATCTATAAAAAATACATATATATATATATATATATATATATATGGCACACAGACATATATATTTGACACAAATGTACAACTTCTGAGAATATATGTAGAGCTTTTTACAAATTTCTCACCTGTACTCTGTAATGTGTTGTGAATCACTTGCTTTCCAAAAGAATAAGGCTCTTTGTGGAATTTGAGGTGACCTGCCTACTAAACAGCAAAAAATTTTATGTGTGCCCTGTATGTTTAGAAGCTCTGTTTCAATCTTTAGCATAAGCAGTCATAGAGTCAGGCTGCCTCCTTTTAAGGCCTACCATGTCTGCCGTGCTTGGAGTAGCCTAAATTCTCCTCTAAGCAGACATCTTTGGGTCACCAAGAAGCATGAAGTTTTGGAGCCCATCTAAGTAATACAAATTGACTGAGACTACAGAATCGAGACCAACTTTTAGCAGCCTACAGAGCCTTGTCTCAGATTTTCAACATGGGTCCTTACTCTACTCAATGACTAATGAAAATCAACTGAAGTTTTTGGGCTGTAACAAAGAGACAAAAATTAAATTGTATTTTGAGACTAGATTGCCAGGAGAAGGAAGTTCCTGTGCTAAAGTCTGAGAAGTAAATATTGCGTCTTTTCTCCAATGTGTGAGATTTAGATTTCAAACACATGGCATGAGAGAAATGTGGAACTCTTAGGGCGGAAGACAAGAGAGGATTATGAGGTGTCAAACAGGAGAAGAGTGCAATGATATGAACATTCAAAGATGTCACAATGGAACTCATTTTAAAACAGTTATTCAGTAATAAGATGGAAAAGGCTTGAGAAGTAGCTCTATACTTCAAGATTTAAAAAATAGAACTTTCAACAAAGGAATGGTTGCGTGTATTCCTTGATTATAAAAACAGAGAAAACAGATATGTGTTCTATTATCATCAAAGCTCAATGTGCACCCCAGAAATGTGTTATTCATGTTTTTAAACACCAGGAGCAAAGGCAAAAACCTGAAAGGAAGCAAGTCATAGCTTATTCTTACAACAGTAAAACAACTGTGTTGTTCTATTTCAAGACATAGCAATAACAGACCTTAAGAAAAGGCTGCGAGCAGAAAGACACACATGGTATATACTCACTCATATAGACATATAGCATAGGATAAACCTACTAAAATCTGTACATCTAAAGAAACTAAGCAAGAGGGAGGACCCTGACTAAAACAGTCAATTCCCATCCTGAAAGGCAAAGAGGATGGACATCAGAAGAAGAAAACAGGAAACAACCTAGGAACCTGCCACAGAGGGCCTCTGAAAGCCTCTGCCCTGCAGACTATCAAAGCAGACGCTGAGACTTATGGCCAACTGTTGGGCAGAGTGCAGGGAATCTTATGTAAGAAGTGGGAAATAGTAAGAGCTGGAGAGGACAGGGTGTCCACAAGGAGAGCAACAGAACCAGAAAATTTGAACACAGGGAACTTTCCAGAGATTCATACTCCAACCAAGGAGTATTCATGGAGATAACCTAGAACCCCTGCACAGATGTAGCCCATGGCAGCTTAGTGTCCAAGTGGGTTCCATAGTAATGGGAAGAGGGACTGCCTCTGACATAAACTGATTGGCCTGCTCTTTGATCACCCCCCCCTAAAAGGGGAGCAGTCTTACCAGGCCACAGAAGATGACAATGCAGTCACTCCTGATGAGATTTGATAGACTAAGATCAGAAGGAAGGAGAGGAGGACCTCCCCTATCAGTGGACTTCAGGAGGCGCATGCATGAAGAAGGGGGAGGGAGGGTGAGATCAGGAGGGGAGGAGGGAGGGACTTATGGGGGGTACAAAATAAATAAAGTGTAATTAATAAAAATGTGTATAAAATAATTTTATAGTCATAATTTTTGTGTAAAATATATTTTCCTGAATAAAAGTAACATAAATTGTCTAGAAAAAAAAAAGAAAAGGTTGGGAGAGAAAAGAGGCAACAAAGTCTTGATCATTGCATCATTCTGAAAATCATTAGATCCTGCATTCCAAAGAAAGAGGGCATTTTATCTAAGATTTCTTTCCTCACATTGAGATTCTCCAAAACAAGGAATGGCACTTGCTTGATAGTTCTGAGGCTGGTTTACCCAGATGGGGCACCTCACTTTCAAGGGCCTTGAACTTGATTTAATTATCTGCTATTACTACATTAAAATCCTTAAGATATCCTTAGTAGCCACGAGCAGTGGTGTACCACTGTAATCCCAGCACTTGGAGAGGCAGAGGCAAGCAGACATCTATGAGTTTGAGGCCAGCCTGTTCTACAAAGTGAGTTCAGGATAGCCAAGGCTACCCAGAGAAACCCTGTCTCAAAAAAAAAAAAAGAACAAAGAAATGTCTTATACTAGGCCATACAAATTAGATGGCCAGTCTTGCATAGAAAGCTCATACTCAAGGAACTTTTTAAGACCACGGGGAAAGGAGTGAAGCAGAAAAACATGCCCAAATAGAGGTAGCCATTATTTCTGTGTTCTAATTTCTCTACTACTTCTGGTACTAGTGGTCCATGCATTACAACTACAACAGCAATCTCACATTAAGGATGCTATTCTGATATTTCTAATTCCTTCAGTGTCAGGAGGTTTTGTGTGTATGTATATGTGTGTGTTTAATGAAGATTCTTTTTCATGAATCACATTTCAAATTCCAGTTTCTAGTACTTGGGGAACTGAAAATGGATTCACAACAACAAAAAACCTATAATTTCTTTCCTTACATAAGTATTTGGGGGATTTAGACTCTACACTGGGAATGGAAATGACTGAAGCCATTGTAGGACAAAGGAAATGCCTGATGTGTTTGTGTTACAAGAAATACACAGCAAATTATCCTTTAAGCCACTGTTGAAATATAAGCAGTTTAAGCATTGGTTTATTGCTTCGGAGATCTCAAAAGCAATTCTAATTGCTTCACAATTCCCATTTGATGTCCAAGTGTTTGAAACAGACCCTGATAGGTAATTTCATCTTAGCTAAAGTAATCATTTATCCAAACAAGATGACAAGGACACGTGAGGGGAATTTTATAGCCCAATCCTTTGAAAAGTTGCATAAAATTTGTCAAAGGGTGATGAATAATTAATAGACTCTTAATGTTTCAAGTTTATTCTATTTTATTTTGTTTTGTTTTATGTTATATGTATGTGTATGTGTATGTGTACCCCATACAATGCAGTGCCCTTCTAGGCCAGAAGAGAGCATCAGATTCCAGTGAACTTTAAGTTAATGGATGGTTGTGACGGAACATGTGGGTGCGGGGAAACAAATCCAGGTACCCTGGAAAAGCTGAGTCACAGAGTACGTATTACTGAAAACATGACTCCAACTGTCTCACCTCAAAAAATGGACTTGTGACACCTCTCTTACCATCACTGAAATAGTAAAGTTTTGTAAATGAAAATCTTTATTTGTGGGTTCTTTCTTTCTTTCTTTCTTTCTTTCTTTCTTTCTTTCTTTCTTTCTTTCTTTCCTTCCTTCTTTCTTTCTCTCTTTTTCCCCTGATTGGGTAACAGGCATTCTATGGAGAGATATTGAGAACAACACCAGGACTTCTTTTTAACTCTGTATGATAATATCCAACACATTACCAACATGCCAAATACTTGGCATGCATTCTCTCCTTGCAACCTTGAAACCTGTCTTTATGAATAAAGAAACCAAGCAATGAAGAAGACACATTATAAGTGCCAGAGCCAGAAGTAAAAGCAAGTGTTTCTGATTCCATAACTGCACTGTTTGCCAGTTTATTCTACTGTCTATCAGACACTACCTACAAATACTGCTACCAGAAAGACAACGATGCTCTCTCTCTATAGCAGTGATTCTCAACCTTCCTATGGCTATGACCCTTTAAAACAGTTCCTCATGTTGTGGTCACCCCATCCCTAAAATTATTTTTGTTGTTACTTCATAACTGTAATTTTGCTACTGTTCTGTATCATAATGTAAGTATTTGTGTTTTTTTTTTCTTTTTTTTAATTTTATTTTTTTCTTATCAGTTACATTTTATTAACTCTGTATCCCAGCCGTGTCCCGATCCCTCATTCCCTCCCAGTCCCTCCCTCCCTCTCTCATCTCCATCGTTCCCCTTGCCAAATCCACTGATGGGGGGACCTCCTCCCCATTCATCTGATCCTGTTTTATCAGGTATCTTCAGGACTGGCTGCAAAGTCCTCCTCTGTGACCTAACAGGACTGCTCCACCCTTGGGGGGTGGGGAGGCCAAAGAGCCAGTCATTGAAATAGTCCTTGTTCCCCTCACTATGGGAAACCAATTGGTTACTGAGCTACCACAGGCTACATCTGAGCAGAGGTTCTAGGTTATATTCATACATGGTTTCTTTTTTATTATTATTAATATTGTTATTAGTTACAATTTATTAATTCTGTATCTCAGCTGTATCCCACTCAGTATCTGTGTTTTTTGATGATCTTAAGTGACCCCTATGGAAGGGTTGTTTAACCCCCAAGGGTCACAATACACAGATTTAGATACACTACTCTACAGTTTGAATATGGTTCATCCCCCAATTTATTAATGAATAAAATCTCCAAAGACAAGTATTAATGATACTAACAGAGCATAATCATATCTTACCATATTTATAGATGTGTATACTTTTTAAAGTCGTTGGAATTAAATAAGATCATTAGAGTGGAGTTCCCCTAAGTAGGTGCAAGAAAAGGTAGAGAGGCTATACATACATGCACATGTTCCCTCTCCCTTCTCTAGTGATGCTCTTAGATGCCTCATAAATCTGATAATAGGAAGGCTATTTCTGTACGTAAGCTCTAGATTTTGTAGCTACAAAACCAGGAAACAAAATAAACCTCTATTCTTCACAAAACAGTTTGCCTCAGGTATTTTGTTACAGTAACAAAAAAAGTAGATATACAAGGTATATTTTATAAGCAATGGGTATTTTATAAGATAGCTAAATTTGACAGCCATAGAAAGTTATACCATATATAACTTTGTCATATATAAAGAATACTTTAATTGTATGGCATAACAATTTTTATCTGAAAGTCAACTCCTATGATCTAGCACTGCCCACATTTATATACTTTTTTCTCCCCACTGTATTTCATATTCTTTCTGACTCAGTTGTTGATTGAACAGAAAGCAGTCAGAACTTTTGTTAGTTATCATACATATCGTAGATTGAGTAACACACAAAAAAAAAGGAATTTATTTCTTAAAATTTTGGAGAGTAGAAATTCGAAGATAAATGTTCCAGGCCATTTGGTACCCCAGTGATTGCCATCTTCCTGGATAGAAGATAGTTACCTACTCACTATGCTCTCATATGGAAGTGAAATCAGGAGAGGGTAGATAAGTAGAAATCTATATCTCTGGTATCTCATATAAAGACACTAATAACTTGAGACTCAACCTCTCATTCTGATGAACTCCTCTAACATTAATTATCTCTTAGAGGTCCTGCTGCCAAATCTTGTTGGTGGTGTGGCAAACCTTTGGTATATGAATTTCTGTTACAACACAATTCAGTCTATAGCACATCTTTACCAGTTTAAAAGTGAAATAACCCCCTTTCTGTCCAAAGACACGCAAATCTAAGCATTTCAGGATAGTTGATCATTTGCCTAATAAGACTTAGTTATTAAAGGTATTTGAGAGTTATTCATATCAGGTTCCACACACACACACACAAAAAGAAAAACCATGTAAACACATGTAATTGGAAAAAGTTTTTTATCCAATAAACATATACTAGAACTGGGCTAGGTCCTGATAAACGATCCCCACCCTTCAGAATTCTTCAGCATTCAGTAACGTGATTTCTGCTAACTGTAGACCAGGTAGTTTGGTCTTATGGTTGTATATGTTGTAAAGTTTATATTAATTGTATACATTGCCTTACTTTAAACCCCTTAAGAACTGTATGTTGCAAGATATTTGGTCCCATTGTGAAACCAAAAATTGTAAACTGTAAAAGCCTGTTTCGTGTTTGGTTTGGTTGAGCCCTATCACACACCTTAACCCAAGAAGTTTTTATTATAAACAGGTGATTATAGTGTGGTTCACCCAGCCCTAACACAAACCATTAATCCAAGAGCTTTTCTGTGCACAGGATTTAATAAAATTAACCTTAAATCAAGAGGTGGAGCAAAAAACTAGCTGACAGAGGTTAAAGAGTAGGAGAGACTTTGAGTTGAGGAGGATTTAAGACATCGTGGAGAAGAAGAAAGAGCTTTTACATTAAGCTCTGTCATTAGCTTAGGCTTTAGCTTCTCAGATCCCTGGCTTTGGGGGCTTTGAGCTAGCAAGCCTTTGGCCTTGTTTTTTTTTGTTTGTTTGTTTTGTTTTTGTTTTTGTTTTTGCCTTTTCCTCCTGGGCTGTCAGCTGAGCTAGTGAGCCTTTTGGGTTTTTTTCCATCCAGATCTGAGCTGAGAACGAAGGTCAGCTAGGTACTTTCTCTGTCTCTGTGAGCTAGCAGGTTTTCACCCTAGCATCTGGCTCCTGACTCTTTATTGGCAAAATAGAACAGTGGGGATTTTCATTTTTTTTAAAAAACAACAATTTGACATTCCAAAGAGTGGCACAACCCCAGAGAGAGAGATCACTCTGGGTTTGGATAAACTGAGATTCAGTAAGCCATCTGGGAAGTCCTCTAGGAGAGAGTTAATGATGGAAACTACCATAATAGAAGACTTTAGAACCCTGTTTAGTGCTACTCCAAATGGCCTAAAAGTAAAAGCATTAACTGAAAAGTGAAATAACATAAATGAAATTAGATCAATACCAATTATGATTAGTATAATTTTGTTATTTTTAATTTATTCTTATAAGCCAATATTGTTTTCTGTACTTGCTTTAAGAAAAAAAACAAACAAACAAGAAACAGAATTTTACAGTTCACAATTTTAGGGTTCATGATGGGATCAAATATCCTGCAACAACTGTAACTTACAATTTCCATCACAGCAGAGTGATTCTTAGCAAATCAACTCTGGAACAGCAGTATGTGCTTTTAATCACTGCACCATCTCTCCAGCCCCAGGATTTGTCATTTAATATTTTATTTGCTATATTTTAATTTAAATATAATTACATTATTAACCCTATTTCTTTTCGTCCCTCTAACCCCTCTCATATCCTCTTTTTCCAATCCACCCCATGATTCACCTCCTCCATTTTCTTCTCATATTCCAGGCCTCTTTTTCTTTGATTGTTATTGTTACATGTAGATCTGTGTGTATGAGTGTATATAAAACTATAAACACAACCTGAGTAGTAGAATTTTGTTGTTTCTGCATATATGATTCCAAGGCCAATCACTTTTTACTGGAAAACAAATTAGGATGCTCATCTACAGGAGACATTAATTCTCCTTCTCAATAGTCATTAGTTGCCTGTAGTTCTTTATCTAGGGTTAGGACCCTGTGAGATTTTTTTTCCCCCTTCTGTATTATCATGTCTATTTCTATTGTCACTGTTCCAGTGTGCTGACTAAGATTATGTTATGTTGACACAAACTAAAGACACTAAAACAGGGAACCTCAAGCCCAAGGAGGGATACTTAAATCTCATTGAGAAGGGAGAATAGATTAGACATCAAGGGTGGGGTGTAAGTGGATGGAAGAAGAAGACTGGGTTGGGGAAGGGTGGGAATAGGAACAGGAGGGATGAGGTGGGGGGGACAGATGAAGAGACTACCGGGGGAGCCAATTGGATTGGGAGGCATCTTTGGGATGACCTAGAGACCTAAGACAATGGAAACTCACAGGAATCTATAAAAGTGACCCTAGCTAAGACTCTTACCAACAGGGGATACAGAGCCTGAACTGGCCATCTCCTGTAACCAGGCAAGACTTCCAATGAAGGGACTGGGACACCAACCTAGCCACAAAACTTTTGACCTACAATTTGTCCTGCCTACAAGACTTGCAGAGGTAAAAGATGGAGCAGAATTTGAGGGAAGGCCCAACAAATGTCTGGCCCAGCTTGAGACCCATGTCATAAGAGGGTCCCACACCTGATACTATTAATGATATTCTGCTATACTTACAGACAGGAGTCTAGCATAAATGTCATCAGAGAGTCTTCACACAGTAACTAATGGAAACAGATGCAGAGAGCTACAGCCAAACATTAAGTGTGGAATCCTGTGGAACACGGGGAAGAAGGATTGATGGAGCCAGAGGGGTCAAGGACACAAAAAGAAAACCTAAGTAATCAACTAACCTGGGTCCATATAGGCTCATAGAGACTGAACTGCCAACCACAGAGCATGAATAGGATGGACCTAGCCCCCCTGCATATATGTAACAGATGTACAGCTGAGGCGTTATGTGCAACCACTAACAGCAGGAACAGGGGCTGTATGACTACACTGACTGGCTTTGAATCCCTTTCCCCTAACTGGACTGCCTTGTATAGCCTCAATAGAAGTAGATGTGCCTAATCTTACTGCAACTTGATATGCCACACTGGTTGATATGCATGGGGGACCTCCCCTTTTCCAAGGAGAAGGGGAGAAGAGGGGGAGTGAAAGAAGGAGAGGGGAGAGGGAGGAACTGGAAGGAAAGGAGGGATGGAAAGTTGCAATCAGGATGTAAAGTAAATAAAGAATAAATTGTTTTAAAAAGATATGACTGTAAGACATTTCTTAGTTAGTAATGGGAGAGGGCCCAGGAAATTGTGGGTGGTGCCATCCCTAGGCTAGTGGTACTGGATTCTATAAGAAAGCATGATGAACAAGACATGGGGAGCAAGCAAATAAGCAGCATCCCTCCCATGGACTCTGCATCAACTCCTGCCTCCAGATTGCTGCCCTGCTTAAGTTCGTGGCCTGACTTCCTACAATGATGAAGAGTGTTGTGGAAGTGTAAGCCAAATAAACTCTTTCCTCCCCCAAGTTGTTTTTGGTTATGGTGTTTCATCACAGAAATGATAACCCTAAGACAAATGTGTCTCATAGCACAATTACTTGTCCTTTGGCCCTTTCAATCTTCCCAGACTCTCTTCTGAGAAGTTCCATGAGTCTTAGGTGCAAGAGTTTTGTTGTAACTGTATCCAGATAAAATGAGATAGAATGATATCTGCATTCTATCTGGTTGTGGAGAGTCTCCATTACCTAAAGGAGAAGTTCCTTTGATAAGGGAGCTTTATATATCTTAAAAATCCTACTCTATTGAGGAATAATAGAGTTACCCAAGCAGTGTCAGGTATGGATTCCCACTCATGGAGTGGGCCTTCTGTCAAAATCCACCTCTTTAAAAAAAGAAAGATGGTACCTGGTAAAATCATCATTGAAGTCAAACATAACATCTAGAATACTTCCTAGAACACAACAATGAACCTCTGTTTGTTAGATTAAAGAATAAATTATTGAGTATCTTGAAGTTCAGATTTCAATAATGTTTTAGCATCTTGGTTTTTAATATATAATTTGATTATTTTTTCATTCCAATCCATGGGCATTTACTTTATTCATATTAAGGGCTAAAATATATAGGAATGCAGCATGATTTACCAGTATCTCCATAAACCATATTTGGACTGTTTTGTATAATTTTCTGTCACCTTCTCTCCTGAACATCTTCTACATCTATTTTCATACTTGGATTGCAGATTTAAATATCTTAAAAAATAAAATTTCTTGTGTAAAGGTTAAAACTGTATATAATAATATGTACTTTCATGTTAAAATCATGATCATAAAATACATTTCCACTATTTGTTTAATCATTTTAATATGATTTACAAGTGTTTGTCAATACAATTTTACTGAAGATATAAACAAGGTGTAACAATTGCATTAGCACACACATACACACACAATTGCATCCCTGAGAAATTCAGGAAGATTAACTGAAACACCGTCAGAAACAATAAAATGGAAACTGACATAAAACCAAATCACCTATTTCAGTTCCTACCTTGTCAACACAACATCCTAGTGTGCATGCACTTGGGTATGTAACCACTCAGGAATATCTGCAACAAGTTCAAAATGAATGATACTATCATAATATATAAGGCATATGTATGTATACATACATGTCATTAATTTTGAACTCTGATTGCTTTATAGAACATTGTTTTGTTCCATATCTGCAAGTCTAATGTTTCTTAGCCTAAGTCAGTTCTAGGCATTTTGCATAATGCAGTGGTGAATATGATGAATAGAAAGAGCATATGGTATCGAAAAGAAGTAAAGACATATATAAATAGCTGAAATAGCACAGGGAATATGAAGTTCAGGTGAAATTCTATGGGAGGCAGAATTGTTCCCTGTTCCAACTCTGCTTTTTAACCTTTTGTTGTTGTTCTCCTGGTAGCCTCCATCTCCTTTGGCTCTTATACCCTTTCTGCTCTCACTTCTGAGTGGTATCCTGAGCTCTGAGAAAGATTTGATGGAGATATCCCATCTAGAGCTGTAGGTTCCAAGGACTCTTCTGTGTTGGTCTCTGTATTTGTTCCCATCTCCTATAGGAGGAAAGTTCTCTGATGATGGCTGAATAAGGCACTGATCTATGAATATAGCAGAATATCATTAGGAATCATTTTACCACTCCTTTTTTTTTTTTTTAAGACAAGTACTGTTTGATTTTACTTTAGGTCTCTGGAATACCTAGTCTCTGGTTCTTGGTTACCCAAGCAGTGTCAGGTATGGATTCCCACCATGGAGTGGGCCTTCTGTCAAATCAGACATTGGATGGCTCCTCCTACAAGTAATGTGGTACCATTGTCCTAGCAAATCTTGCAGACAGGATAGATTGTAGGTCAAAGGTTTTGTGTCAGGGTTGGTTTTTATGTTTCTCTTTTGGTAGCCTGCAGAGTACCTTTCTGAACTGAAGACACTACAACATACATGTGAAAGTTCCCTGTAGGCACCAACTCGACATCTCCATGTTCAAAGAGTTGTAAAGGTGTTGTCCTCAGCAATGGAGCCCTGCTGTCATTTTGTGGAGAGCAACACGTTGTCTTAGCAACAGTCTGTGTTGTTTGGAGATTTCCATGGGAACACCCCACACACCTTGGCCAACAACTCAATTGAATGCAATCCCGTCTCAGTACTGGAAGCCTCATTTGGTGGCAAGAGATGGCTAGTAGTAATAGTTTTGTTTCCCCCATTATCAGGAGACCTCACTAGGATCACCATTATATATTTTAGGAAGTTTCCGTTGCAGTAGGTTTTCATACCCACCCTCAAATGCCTCCAAATTCCAGCTATCACTTTTCAAATTCCTTCCCTCAACCCTATATCTTTTCCCCCTCCCAACGTGATCCTCCTGTTCTGGTCCTCCACCCCCACTGCCCGCAGTCTACCCATAAAATCAATTCTATTTATCTTTCCCAGGTAGATCCATGTATCCCTCAACCCCATCCCTAGTCCCTTCCTTTATACCTAACCTTTCTAGGTATACAGACTGTGGGTTGTAATGTAACCTTTAATTCTATGGATGTTACTACTTACGTGAAGGAAAAGATGGTGTAAATAATATAAAAACATTAGAATAGGAAACAGTCTTGATTTCCCCAAGTGGACTCAGACTAGTTATCCAAGTCCTTATAGACAAAGACTATTCTCTAGTTGGCAGAAAAGACATTTAGTAGAAAGGAAAGTAAGAAAGATTGCAAGCACAATAATTCCATATGCCATACACGAAGGAATAGATAAGGGTTCCTCATATAAAAGCCAGTAATAAATAGGATAGGCTCAGATAAATGGAACCTGGGAAAATTTCCTGGAAGGACTGGTCTTTGAGATGAGCTTTAGAATAGAAGGTTGCAGATATGAGAGACTCATCCATTTAGAAAAAGAAACGTGAGGAAAGGAACATGAAACATCACAGGACATGTGGAAAGAAGTAGTTGGCAAATGTTCAAGTGACCATTACTTGTAAGAAGTGAGGCTGGAAACTAAAACTGGTACCAGATCACAAGGGTTTCAAATTCCTGCAATAAAGTATATGAGCTTTATTCCAAAGGTATTTTAGTTTCATGGAAGCTTTTTGAACAAGGAGATGATGTCATTAAATCTACACTTAGACTTCTGACCTGACATCATTCTGATGGATCTGTCATATATATTAAAAAGGCATTATCCATTTTTTATCTAGTGCTTTTCTTACACATGTGGCCTTATACAGGTTGAATTTCGGTGTCTTCCCAGAATGTGTGTGTGTTGAAACTCAGTCTCCACCAGGAGGGTATTTATTTGGGAGGAGCCTTTGCTGGGGATGTGATTACATCATAAAGTCTGAGTCTTGGAATGAGATAACATCCCTCAAAAAGAGACTGTAAAGGGCTCTCTTGACCTTGTCCTTCCAGGAGACACAGCAAAGAAGATGACATCTAAAACTAAGAATGAGGCCCTCCTCAGACATTTATTCTGCCCGTGCCTTTATCTTAAACTTCTAAGCTTCTAAAACTGAGAAATAAATTTCTGTTTTGGATAAGCTGCCAAGTCTATGTGCTGAAATGAAGGTTTTTTGGAACAAATGATTTCTTGAATTAAAAATAAGAATTGGGAAATATTTTGAACTGAATAGAAATAAAAGTACAACGTTAACATTTTACAGAATGGCACCAAATAAATATCAAACAGGATATCTAGTACAACATATGCCTCCATTAAAAAACAAGGGAGGGATCTACATACAGTAATACACACCTGTAATATTAGTGTTCACAAGTTTGAAGCTTGTTTGGGCTAGATAGTATGGCCTTGTTCGAAGAAAGATATCAAGCTAGAAAGAGAGGGAGGAAAGGAGGAAGGAAAAGATGGAGGGAAAGAGGAAAAGATTTCAAAATAGCATCTATCTTAACTATTCTGTCTTAAGAAATTACAAAGAGAAAAACAATGTAGAAAAAAGATATAATAGAGAACAAACTATCCATTAGTGAAATGAAAAATAAAATAGAACAAATGAATGCAATTGAACTTGTTTCTTCCAGAAAAAATAAAACCGGCAAATCTTTAGCCAGACCTATATGGACAATAAAGAAGGCAAAACTGTTTAGTATCAGGGGCCGACCCCACGACCCACAGGTAGTATGCTTTCCTAGCATATATAAGGCACCTAAAGAATATTAGTATCAGAAAGATAAGGGATGACATTATCAGAGATATAACATATATGAGAAGGAGAAATAAAGGAAATATGAGAAGTTTTAGGCTATACCAGCTATTAAATTATTTAATAGACTTTGAGCTCTTGATGAAATCAACCAATTGCTTAAAAGCCACAAACCATCAGAAGTCCACTCAAAAGTAAATCATAAACTTAATAGATCTCTATCGTTAAATAAATTGAACTCTTAGTTTAAAAACCTCTCCATGAAGAGAACTTTAGGCCTAGATGTTACTAGTGATTTTTGCCAAAGATTTAACAAGGAATATATGAAGTTTATACCAACTCTTCTGCAACCTTGAAATAGAAATAATATTTCAACTTATTCAACATGACTAGCGTTACTTTCAGATCAGACAGATCTCACAAAGAAGAAAAGCAAATGACTACCAATTATTTGGAAAAGTGTTCCATATCCTAGCTATAAGGACAATGTAGATTAAGATTACTTTGAGATTGCATGTCACCTGCACTTTGAAGACTCATATATGAATCCAGGTTGTGAGACTTATTGAGACCCTGTGTCAAACAAACCCATAATAACAGCAAGGGAGCACAAATCATAACATGACAGAGATAAAACAGCCCTCATTAAAATAAAAAAGTAAAATTTTTGTTTCTCAAAAGAAATTTAAAAGAATGAGAGAGGTGAGAAACCACTGAACAGAATGAACTACTTGGGAATTAAATTTTAGTGAGAGCTTATTTATGGGGTATCTGTATCTGTCTCTATCTATGTGTTTCTCTGTCTATATACTTCAAATAGTACTAAAAGAAAAGAAACATCCCATTGGAAGTAAAGGCAAATCCAATGTACAATGGCAAGTCAGTCATAAAAACACGGGCTAGGAAAATGCTAATTAAACTCTGCCATAACCATAAGGGAAGATTTAAAATGAAAAGACAAAGAAAACCAAAAAGTCAAAAGCATAAAAATGGACAGTGGAGGAAAGGGAAAGAAAGAAGTCAGAAAATCAGAAAGTCCTTAAGAGGCCAGAAGGACAAGGAGACTGGCAAGGGAAGCAAGAAAAAAATTATATAGATTAATTTGAGTCTCTCCTTGCACCATCTCCTTGCCCTCCTAGTCTTTCTGCTGGTAATCCAAAACAAGACAAGAGGCCAAAAATCTTTGTTCACAGACTCGGCACCTGGCAACTCAAGAATTAGCAGTCACAGATGGGTGTGGTAGTTCATACTTATAACCTCAGCATTTAGGAGGCTGGGGCATACAGATTGCTGTGAGTTTGAGGCCATTGTTGGCTATAGAGTTAGGTCCAGGCTCGTTTGACCTGTGTGAGGAGATCCTGATTCAAAGCAAAACCAAAATCCTCTAGGGAATGATATCAATGAGTGCTCTGTTGAACAGTCATTTGTGCTTGTTTGTAAGAGGAAATCAATTTGAATAGGCAAAGTATCAAATGTCTTCATTTGATTAAACAAAGATCTAGCTAAGCCCACTGCTTGAATTAACAATGAAGAATAACTTCTTAGATGTGTGTTACTCTTATTTATCAAAACTTTTCTCCCTATTTCTTAAAGCCATAGGTAACATATCTCCTAGGGTAAAATATTTTTCCTTCTTTCTTTCTTTCTTTCTTTCTTTCTTTCTTTCTTTCTTTCTTTCTTTCTTTCTCTCTCTCCTTCCTTCCTTCCTTCCTTCCTTCCTTCCTTCCTTCCTTCTTTCCTCTCTCTCTCTCTGTTTAGTTTTTACAATACAGGGTTTCTCTTTGTAGCCCTAGCTGTCTTGGAACTCACTGTGTAGAGTATACTTTCTTAAACCAGTAGAGCTCTACCTGCTTCTTCCTCCCAACTGTTTGGATTAAAGATGTGAACCACCACAGCCCAGAGGCAAAAAATTTCTTAATGAGGATACAAAGAAGTGAAGATCTCCAGTGGATTGTGTGTTGGCTAGTTTATGTCTACTAGCCACAAATTCTATTCACCTGAGAAGAGAGAACCTCAATTAAGGAAAATGCCACAAGAATATCAGGCTGTAGGCAAGCCTGCATGGCATTGTCTTCATTTCTGTTTGATGGGGAAGGGTGCAGGTCATTGTGGTCATTGCCATCCTGGGCTGGCAGTACTGAGTTCTATAAGAAAGTCTAAGCAAGCCATGGAAAGCAAACCAGTAAGCAACACCCCTCCATGGCCTCTGTGTCAGCTTCTGACTTCAAGTTTTTGCCCTAATTGAGTTTCTGTCCTGATTTCCTTCCATGATAAACAGCAATGTGGAAGTGTAAGCCAAATAAGCCCTTTCCTCCTCAGGTTGCTTTGTTCATGGTGTTTGACCACAGCAATAGTAACCCTAACCAAAATAGGCTGAATAAAGACAGTACAGGGAAGGAAGGAAAGAAGGAAGGAAGGAAGGAAGGAAGGAAGGAAGGAAGGAAGGAAGGAAGGAAGGAATAAAGGAAGGAAAAGAAGCTGAATGTGATCAGAATTATTGATTGTTGAATTAAAATGGTTTCTCAGAGATTTCATTTTTCAGTCCTCCTACAATGGTTCATATGTCAACAAATCTCACTGATGGTCAGCAAACACAATGTGCTTGAGCTGAAGCTCAGTTTTATTGCTGATACTTTAACTAGTCTCTCTAGAAGCCATATCAGATCAGATAAATTTTGCCAGTTCTGAGTATTTAACCCAGGGCTTCATGCATGCTAAGTAAGTGTTGTATCCATGAATCTGCAATCCAAGGGAGCCATTGGCAGTGTGACTCAAATTTTGACCCAAACAGAATGTATCCAGTGCTCACACAATTCATTTAAAAAGACAAACAGAACCTAATTGGTTAGCAGCCCTGTTTTTTGTTGTTTGTTTGTTTGTTTGTTTTGTTCTTTTGCTTAAACTACAGATTATAGTATTTTAATAGGAAGCTTATATTTCCTTTTCCTGATACAGAGATCTTGGACTCTTAAATTTACTCTATGTGACATTCTTTTTTAATTAAATTTTTATTTTTTATATTAGTTACACTTTATTCACTTGGTATCTCAGCTGTAGCCCCCTCCCCATTCCCTTCCAATCCCACTCTCTATCCCTCATCTCCTCCCTGCCCCTCTCTAAGACCACTGATGGAGGAGGTCCTCCTTCCCTTCCATCTGATTCTAGCTTATTAGGTCCCTTCAAAACTGGCTGCAATGTCCTCCTCTGTGGCCTAGAAAGGCTGTTCCTCCCTCGGTAGGGGGGGTCAAAGAGCCAGCCATTGAGTTCATGTCAGAGACAGCCCCTGTTCCCCTAACTAGGGAAACCCCCTTGGATACTGAACTGCCATGTGCTCCATCCAGGTAGAGGTTCTAGGTTATATCCATGCATGGTCCTTGGCTGGAAAAACAGTCTTATGAAAGACCCCTGTGCCCAGATATATTTGGTCCTTGTGGAACTCCTGTCCTCTCCAGGGCATACTAACTCCCCCTTCTTTCATATGATTCCCTAGCAGCCCTGTTTAAGGATACAGACTGGCCCTGGCCTTAGAGAATCCAGGGGCCTGATGCCTGGTGACAACACTTTCCTGCAAGCTCTTTCTCACAAACATACTCCAATGTTGCTCTGGGAAGCTTCTAAAGCCAGCAGCCTGTACTTTGCTCTTTGGGTTAAGAAATCAATACAGAAGCTCCCCAGATCTCATGAGTCAAGTAATGTGTACAGCAAGTAGTTAGCTAACAACCTCAGCCCTTCTCTCTGGAGCTGATGGCATGAAACTCTGGAGTCAGCGTGTTGTAATGGCTGAGGAGAAGACCTCTGCCATGATGGATGGAGGTGTCTCAATTGAGTCACATGGCTGCTGTCCATGGCATGGCATCAGAAGAGTAGCAAACATCGTTCTTTGCACATGCGGAAGGCTTTATTCAAACTTCTAGAGTGAAGTATACAGATTCAAGAGTAGTAAAAAAGCGATTGAGCATCATATGCAAACAGGAGAGTTTGAGCTCTTTTAACACACTGTGACAAAAAGACTTGATAAAAAGCAACCAAACAAACAAACAAACAAAACAAAGGTTAAAAGAAGAAAGGTTTATTTTGACTCATGGTTTCAGAGATAGCTTGGTTTATCCCAGTGGTCAGGTCGTGGTGATAGGAGTGGCTCTATCCTAGTGGCTAGGAAACAGAGGCAATGGCCAGAATAAGGAGCAAATATCAGCCTAAAGGGACTTCCTCAAGTGACCTTCTTTTGTCATTCCACTTCATCCCCCCTTTAAGGTTCAATGACGTTTAAAACCCAAAAAAGAAATATGTAACTGTGGGAGATAGTACTAATTCCAACCATAACAAGCCACACAATAAGTGGCAGCATCTTCTTTTTGGGGCCAATTATTTGACCATGGGCAAGTCATTTAACTTTTCTGTGCCTCACTGTCCTCATCTACAAAATGGGAGCAACAATCATAAATTTCTTGGGAGTGCTGTTTTGAGCATGAACTAAATCAGCACATAAAGCACCTAGAATGGATCCTTGCATGAGTGCAAGGATCCTTACTAAAGTGATCTTGTCACCATATCCCCATGAACATTGGAGACCATTTTTGATATCCTCCTCTTTGAACACATGTACACATACACACAATTCACTTTGAGCAGACTCAATGTTTGTATTGGTTTCATGAACATACTCTGCTGGAGAAATGTAATGTCAGCTTACAACCACGCTTGGTAGATCTCTCATAAACACAAAGCAGTTCATCGTGGTCACAGCACAGAGGCCTCTATTTCTCTTTGAATGGAAGAAGTTTAATCTAGCCCAATCATAACACACTTAGACTGGACAGATTTACAGGACTGCTTACGTTGGGGAGGATATGAATCTTAAAACACTTACATAAAACTATTGCCCTCTGAACGTTGGGGTACTAATTTAGTGAATTACTTCACTATTTCTAGATGCCTTGATATCAGAGGTTAATGGGACAGTCACATAAACAGGCAAGAAGTGATAGAAGTAGGAATCCCAAATTCACAAACCAGAACAAAACGGCCAGAGAGTTGGGCTCTATTAGCTACAAGGCAGTTCAGCCCCTGCGTTATTATGTAAAACCCTAAATTTAATACTATTTGAAGCACAATATTATGTAAAGCATTAAGGATCTGTGTCAGTTGCATAACAGACCATCTAAGAGATATCATCAGGTAACAAGAAACTAAGCAACAGTCTGCAAATGGTAGCAATGAGTAGAACCCTAGTAACCACCTTCTCTTTAATAACAGGACGCTGAGATGAAAAGAAATGGCTACAAACCAATCCTCATTCTGGGCCACTTGCCACGTAGGCCTGGACACACTTTCCTTACATTACTCTACTGTATTGTTCTTCCTATTTTGCAGATTCAAAAACTGATATTCAAAATGATTTTTCAAAGTGGCCTGCAAGTGTCCAAAGCCATGGTTTTAAATAGTCTGTGAAGCAGTGCTTCAGTAAACAAAATTGATGTCAGTACTCACTGAACAATTTGAAAGCTTGGCATGCCCTCTCAGTAGAATAATTGTCCTACCTAAAGTGTATGTAAAGGGGTTGGTGAAAGATAAATTAGGATGAGGAGTGTCAGTGAGGGACAGAAGAAAAGGTGTCTGGGATGCAGTCAAATTACTTGATAGCACTGCTTTAGTGATACTTAAGGTACTAACATTTTCCACATATTAACCAGTTGAATCACATCTGCTCAATTATGATATAAAAAAGAAATATAAGCCACTGACTATTTTACTTAAAGTACTTAAAACAATGGAGGAGTGGGTGACTCAATGGATTTCAGTTCTAGTCCCTGCCCAGTCCCAGCTCTAGGCAATTCCCAATTTTCTGGACTTCACTATCTCTGTTTAAACAAAGAGTTAGTAGAGGCCAGACTTCTGACATGGGAGACTAAGGAGTGAGCAGATCCTCTTTTTTTTTTTTTTTTTTTTTTTTCAAGACAAGGTTTCTCTGTGTGT
The DNA here is from genome assembly GCF_907164565.1 of Psammomys obesus. Taxonomy (NCBI): domain Eukaryota; kingdom Metazoa; phylum Chordata; class Mammalia; order Rodentia; family Muridae; genus Psammomys; species Psammomys obesus. The sequence continues at coordinate 3,342,375 of NW_026594184.1, read as the reverse complement.
AGTTTTGGCTGTCCTGGAACTCACTCTGTAGACCAGGCTAGCCTTGAGCTTACAGAGATCTGCCTGCCTATGCCTCCCACATGCTAGCATCAAAGGAGTTTGTCACGACTGCCCAACTGAAATAGTGAAACTTTAATAAAGCATTAGAAATTCTCTGGTTATTTTCCTAAGGACATAAAACAGAGAAGTGTTCATTTAAATTCAAGCCCATAATCCCAGCTCCTGGGGAGACTGAGGCAGGAGGATTACAAGTACAACTTGGGTAGACTCTGCCTCAACATTTAAAAATTAATAAAAGAAATAAGGGCTGGTGTTGCTCCATGGTAGAGTACTGATTTTTGATTAATCAGTTCACATGAACATAGGCATAACACTTTGCTTCTTAGTCACCCTTAAAAAGAAGCAGGTGAAATACAATTGCTTCAGAATAACTTAAAACTGTATGTGTGCCAAACAGTGGGTGGAGCTTAGAAAGTCTCATGTGTCTGTGTGTGTGTATTAATTCATTATTGTATGTCTGTGTGGAAATGCACACGTGGAGATGAGAGGACAACATTTTTTTTACAGCTTTGTAGATCTGGATTGCATTTTATTATTATTATTAATTTTTATTTTTTATATTAATCACAGGTTATTTACTTTGTATCCCAGCTGTAGCCCCCTCTCTCATTCTCTCCCAATCTCACCCTCTCTCCCTCATCTCCTCCCTGCCCCTTTCCAAGTCCACTGCTAGGGGAAGTCCTTCTCTCTTCCATCTGACCCTAACTTATCAGGTATCTTCAGGACTGGCTGCCATGTCCTCCTCTGTGGCCTAGCAAGACTGTTCCTCCCTCAGGGAGGTGGGAGGTAAAGGAGCAAGTGGTTGAGTTCATGTCAGAAACAATTCCTGTCCCCTTACTAGGGAAACCCACTTGGTTACTGAGATACCATGGGCTACATCTGAGCAGGGGTTCTAGGTTCTGTCCATACATAGTCCCTGGTTGGAGAAACAGTCTCATAGAGAGCCCCTGTGCCCTGATATATTTTGTCCGTGTGGAGCTCCTGTCCTCTCTAGGTCATACTCACTCCCCTTTCTTTCATATGATTCCCTGCAGTCTGCAGAAGATTTGGTTATGAGTCTCAGCATCTGCTTTGACACACTGCTAGGTAAAGTCTTTCAGAGGCCTTCTGTGGTAACCTTCTGTCCTATTACTTGTTTTCTCCTACTTCCCCTGACCATCCCATTTGTCTTTCCAAGTAAGGATTGATCATCTTACTCCAGGTCGAGAGACAACTTTTGTGGACCATTTACAAAGGTTCCAGGAATCGAAATCAGATCTTCAGAGGTTCATACCACTGAATCGTATCTCTGGTCTCACTAATAAGCTTAATGAACAAGAGCTATTTTGTTTGTTGCATATAGCCTGGAGTGTATCCTTTGACTCACATTTTTTTTCAGTCAAAGGAGCATTCTATTAAGAGAAGAATTAAACTGGAGACTTTTAAAAATTAACATTTGGAGACAAATTTTGTCAAAATGTATACATATTTTAAAACTTCTGATAAATTACCAAGTTTACTTTCACTGCCATTTTTTAAAAACTCCAGTAACTATCACATATATATCTTAGCACATTTCCAGAAATTACTTAGTATATTTAAATATATGAACTTGAAATAAAGATTTGAATGATAATCTATCCTTAATTTAAAAAATAAGCAAGGGTAAAGCATAAGAGAAGCAAATTTTATTTAGTTTTTTTTTCCAAAATCATTTCATAATTTTATTTTCCTAGTCTGCCTAGAGACAGAATTGAGGCTATCAAATTACTATCCAAAGGCTTATCATTTTTGCAAATAGAACTGAAGCAAAATGGAAAATATCACTTTCCATTTCTTATATAAAATGTTATATATGGACTACTATGACCAGTTCTGGGGAAGATTCAGAGAATAAGTAAAATACAAGAGTTCTGACAAAAATTATACATGAGGAGAGTGATGAAGTAAAAGAGAAATTTTTCCCTCAGTGTAAACTGAAGAATAGAGTATAAAAGTTATGTAAACTTGGACCAGTGAGATGCCTCAACAGTAAAGGCATGTGCCACCAAGCCTGGTGACCTGAATTCAATTTCTCTGACCTACATGGTGGAAGAAGAGAACAGACTCCTGATAATTGTCAAGTTGTCTTTTGACCTCCACACTCGAGTCAAGACATATGTGTGCCCCCACTATGCACATATTAAATTAAAATGAATGAATGAGTGGGTAAATAAATACATTACATGTTTTAAATGAGCTGAGCACAATGGTGCACGCTTGTAACCCCAGCACTTGGGAGGCAGCAGCAGTTCGAGTTTTGTGAGCTCAAGGCTAGTCTGGTCTACATAATGAGTTCTAGGCCAGCCAAAATGACACAGTGAGACCTTGTTTAAATGGATTAGCCTCTTTCATATTAATCAACATATAGGCTGCTTGGATCATGTTTCTTGTGGTAATTTATCTTTCTTAGGTCTCTGATGGTTTGAAGATCAGTTTAACAGCAAAAATCAAGGCTTCAGCTGTCTTCTCAGAAAAGTGTAAAATTTGTATAAGCTCTAAGGATCTTAAAAAAATTTTGAGAGTCTAAGAAGGTGTTTTAAGGTTGGTAATAAGAAATTGATTTTAGGTATATAAAAATTCTTTCTCCCCACTATGCTACTGCTGTATTAAGACTGTTCAGGGATTTAACATTAATCAGAATTTAAATTGCCTCCCAAGCTAATTTGTTTCTTTTTGTAAACTTAAAATGGTCCTTGTAAGCTTTGGGAGGCCCACTGGAATTCACAGGTCTATTCCAGAAGAGTGCTGCCAATCAACAGCTTGTTTCCCAGACTACCTAGACCTAAGAGTGGAATTCCTCCCCTGGTTTTGGGACTCCACTCCACCAACTACCAAGACCATGGGGCCTAAAAGTTTCAAATGCACATGTAAGAAAAAATTTTCTCTCCCTAAACTCCTTAACTTTATCTTCTGCCACTGGATGTTTCAGCATCCTGTTTTTTCAAGAGATGCATCCAGAACTCGGGTGCTATGGCCAAAACCTCACAGACTACATCAGCTAGACCTGCAGTTTCCTAGCTGCAGATGGTCTCACAGATCCTGGACAGGAAATAGAACAACCTGCTCTTGGAACATGGCCAACATTCCAGCTTTTTGCTCCACTCCCCAAAATCAATGTCCCCAGTGTCAGCTGGAAGTAGCCAGAAAAGATTCTTCGATCCATTTATTATCAGTAAAAGGCTAGAATGTTAAGTCCCTACCTGCTGCACAGTGTGGCTGGCATACCTTGCCCTCCACCGAGGAGGGGAGCTTCTCTCCCAGAGGCCCTTCACTTATAATCCAGATATGTAGGATATGCCAGCCCCCATTTTCTCCTTTCCCCCTTTTCTACTCTCTCTCCTCCCAACTTCCTTCCTCCTCCAGCACACACTCTTTCTCTCCCACCCGTGCTGCTCCAATAAATCTGCATTTATGTAATAAAAATATGTATTTTAATGATTCCTAATGACATATTTCTATACCAAATAGATCAAAGCTTTACTCAACCCTCATCAGAGAAACTTCTTGCAGAAGATGATAATTAACACGGAGGCCCACAACTGGAAAATGTGCAGAGAGTAAAAAACTTTCACTCCTCCCTAAATGAATGTCTTTTTCAAACCCCTCCCCTCAAGGCTAAGGAAACTATGTAAAAAAGGAATTGGAATTTTTTTTCTTTTTTCTTTTCTTTTCTTTCTTTCTTTCTTTCTTTCTTTCTTTCTTTCTTTCTTTCTTTTTAAGACAAGGTTTCTCTGCATAGCATTCGCTGTCCTGGAACTCACTTTGTAGACCATGATGGCCTGGAAATCACAGAGTTCTGTTTGCCTCTGCCTTCCTGAGTGCTGAGATTATAGGCGTGTGCCACCATGTCCATCTTGGAAATATTTTAAAAGAAGGAAAGATTGTAAGATCCAGAAGTAATGGATAACTCCAAGGAAACAGTGTCTAGTGCCTGAAGCTCCAACCACAAAAGCCACCAGTCCTAGGAACTAGGCCATAGGTCACCAATTCCAGAAAGAAGACAGCAGAATCCCCTACCCAAGGAATAGCCTGGAGAAAACCCAGTAATATTTATCATCACCCCTAGCAACAGCTAATCAGCGAATACCTTGAATTTGCCCAGGTGTTCTTCACAATAGGATGAGTAAAACAATTATGGTTTGGTTTGGCTTCCAGGCAAACAATTTCCTCAGACACCCAATATTTGCAAAATGTCAATCAATCATAAAACTGGCTAGCTGGAATTTCAATAAAAACCTTCCTCCCCCTGAATTTGGGGCTACTTTCAACCACTGCATTGGTGATGGTGTGGGCGAAATCTCGAGCTTTTAATAAAAAAACCCTACTGTGTTTGCATCCGAATTGGCTTCTTGGTGGTATTTGGGGTCCAAGAGACTTGAGCATAACATTTCAGGGGCTTGTCTGCTATCTCCAAGATCCCCAGAAGTCCTGAACCAAAGGGTTGAGGACTGCCTGGTAAGCACTTGTCTGTGTCTGTTTGTCTGTGTCCCTCTTGGTATTTCTGTTTTGGGCCTTGAGGCAAAAATCTGTAATCTGAGTGGTTTGAACTGTTAGAACAGACACGCTGGACAACCATGGGTTATAGGGGGCCTGGAAGGCATTCTAGACCCCTTCAGAGTGGACGGAAGTGCCCCTGAATTTCTGTAAAGGGTGATAGAGCACCCAGTTTTCTGTGATCTCAAATCTCTGGATAAGGACAAGGTGGGTAGCTCTCATAGCTTTTCTATCTAACTTTTGGTTTCCAACTGCAAGAACAGAGGGCTCTGTTGTCTAGCTCTGCATTTTTCTGCCATGAGAATGGTAAGATCTGGCTCTGTGTGTGTCTTTCTGGTTGAACATCTTGTCTTTGCTACCTGTTTTTTGAAACTGGGATGGACTGATAACATGGGGCAGACTCCTTCTAACTCCCTCTAACTGTCTGCCCATTTCAGGGAGGCTAAACCATGCTCCACAGGCTCCGGTGATGGCAATGGTGAGGAGGTGCCAAGGGATGGTTATATTATGTGGATCCCCAGGCTTGGTGCTTCTGCAGTTGCTCTGGCCTCTGGTCTGGCAGAGCTTGGCCACTGCTCTAATGTCTGGTCTGGCAGAGCCGCTGTTCTGAGTTTTGTTTTTTTAATTCTTCCTTTCTCTTTGCACATGTTGTACCAGTGCAATCTTTTCTTGTGGTTTGTATGTATGTGTGTGTGTTTGCTTGTGATAGTCTCATTAGGCTGGCGGCCAAACAGCTGTGCATTGTAGTGACTTTGCCTGTCCCATGCTCCCAGTACTACAAGCTAAGGCATCTCTGCTTGAGAGATCAAAGGATTAAAAATCAATGGCTATTATTTTAAAGTTTAAAGCCTGAATGAAGGCTAGCTAGGTGGAGACATGTTCATCCACCTTCAGGGAAGAACTAGCCTTAATGCCCGGAAGGAAAGAATTAGCATTACTACATTTTTGTTCCTGGCCACTAGAGATACAGTTGCTAGGAAACTGTCCCATCCCTCTAGCAAGGAAAGACAGACCATTAATGGTTTGGGGGCCTCCCTATAGTTAATCAATTCAAAATGCAACATCCCCTTTGTGTTTCAACCAATGGATGCTTGCCAGGCAGGAATCCCCCTGCTTTGGGTATGCTGGGAGGGACCAGAATCTTTAAATCACCCAACTAACCTGAACAGGAGGCTCTTGGCTCTTACCCCTTCTGCAGTAAGGGTGTGAGCCCAAGCTGTAGCTTGTAATAAAAGGATCCTCATATGTTTTGCAATGGATTCTACTCCTGATGGTGGTCTATTGGGGTCTCGTGATTCAGATACAACATACTTGGGGGCTCTCTGGGATCCCCAAGACCTCCCAGAACTCCTGAGCTAGAGGATTGGAACCCCAGGTAAGCGCTTTTGTCTGTGTCTCTGTTCTATCATTTTGTGAAGTTTTGAGATTTCAAGGTAGTATACAGTGAGTGGCCAGGGATCCGTTGTGTCATATTACACCAGCTGACAAGCTGCCAGACCGAGGCCTTGGGGATCTTGGGAGATGTCCCAGATCCCTGCAGGGCAGTGATCCCCAATAGCACTGTGAGTGACAAGGGGTCCCAAATCTGTTTGATAGGCCTAGAAAGTGGGTCACTCCCACAGAGACAGGAAGTGCCACCAACGTACTGGTTTCTGGTTGTTAACCACTCGTCTGGTGCAATCTGTTGTTTTGTCTTTGTGTTTGTGGCTGTCTGTGGTGACTGTTCTCATTTCTTCTGACAGGACTTGGACTGACATACACTATGAGACAGACTTCCTCTAACCCTTCCCCATTTCTCTGAACTCCACCTTCGGCCAGGCTTCTGCCAGCAGCGGACCTCTGTATTCTCTGGGTTGGGAAAGAACGCAAGGGTGGAGATGGGAATGGAGTTTTCCAGGACTGCTCCTGGCTAGCTAGGAGCCACCGCTGAGTGAGAAGAATGTGCTTGAAATTACAGCTGGGTCGAGTAAAGAAAGTTTTGTCTGTCTGTTTAAATGTATTTATGGTCATTACATATTTGTTTTTGACTGATCTTATGGTTATGGTTAATAAGCTCTGTATGTCTTGGTTATAGATTAAAAGTTATTGGATATGTTTAAAGGTTAAATTCAAACTCTTGTTTAGAACATATGTGTAAACACATCGGCATATATATGTGCCGATGTGTTTATAAGACCTATAAACACATATGTTTGAAAAACAACCATGTGGCTTGCCATGTGATGTGACTTTGACATCTTGAGATTATCAGGTGGTGTGGGTCAGGAAATGGAAAGATTATAAAATCTCTTAGTAGAAATGAATTTTGCTTCCTTTTAGACTAAGAAGACAAGTGTCATTTTAAAATGGTATTGGTTTTAGAGATTGGATTGTTTGTACTGGTAATTTAGTTTTGACTTTTAAAATTATGGTTATGCTTTGTGATAAAGGGTGCTTTATTTTGATATTACAAAAACAGGTTTTGGAGAATGTTTAAATGTTTAAGGTGATGAAACATTTTAAAGTTTACCAGGCATTTTAAATTATGACTTTGAGCAGTCTAACAAAGAAAACTTGGAACAGTTTCTCAATCCATTGGGGAAGGACAAAAAAAAAATTTGTTATTGATTTTATTAATTTTACCAAATGAAACCAAGCCATACTGTTTGAGCCAATTGAGAAAATTGCAGTTTTTACAGCATATCATGTGGAGAGCTGCTTGTTTGTTAAGTTGCTTTGTTTATCAAAAAACATGTTTTCACCCTGACCTTCACCTTAAGACAGAGAAAAGAGAAAGTTTCACCAAGTTCCTTAAAACTTATTCCAAGTTCCTTAAAGCTTGTTTGTGTGACCTTGGATCATTTCTGCTACAGGGAAGTAATTTTAGAAAAGTTTGGAGGCTTCAGAACTTCTTTTTGTATTGATGTGATTTGTTTTTGCTTTGCCTATAAAAAAAATAAATTGTGGAATAAGCCCACATTGGGCTCCGGCAGTACCATGTCAGGATGGAAAGGATTTTGATGGGAGTTTTATTTGTCTGAAAAGCATGAGAGAAAGAAAAAGACTGGGATATCAAAAAAAAAAAAAAAAAAAAAAAAAAAGAATAGCTTGTCTAAAGTAAGAATGTCTGGTTAAACCAAAACAGAGCTAGAAAAAGCTAACCTGAAGGTATAAAGAATGTTATGGAAGGTCAGTGTATGTACGGAAAGCAAGAAGGCATATAAACTGTATTTGCTTTGGTTCTTATACCTGCAACTATGATTTGAGAAAAAAACTGCAAAACACGTTGTTCTTCATTTAAAAGGTTGGTCATTCTTCATTGCAAAATGTTTTCTAATTCTCTTTAAAGGGGGAAAGAATTCTGGCCAATAGGTCTGGTGTGACCAGAATAGTTTGTACAGTTTAAAATTATTCTGTGCTGTTCTGTTCTGTAGTCGGTTCTAAAACTTATTTGATTACTATGTTAGAACTTTTGCTTATGGGAAATTGTGATTGTTCCACAGAGCTTGTTGTACCGTGGGAGACAGCAATGCCCTCAGTGACACCTAATGGCTAATTGTCTGCCACAGCCTGTGGCAACATATTGCTAGCCGCCATGTTGGTTCAGAGATAAAGAGGGTAGAGCCACGGTTTTGCTGCCATCTTTGTTTAGGGCTACCAGCTGTGTTCAGTTCTCTGATTAGTGCTAATTTCAACTTTTTGCCTTTAAGCTTTTTGCTGTTCAGTTTTAATATAATGTGGTAGGATCATCAAGATTTGATAGCCCCTCTATGAACTGTATCCAACTGAAAGTTTTGCTTTGATTTTAGTTTAGAAAGACATTTAAAGTAATGCTAACGACTGTAGTTAGTTACAATGTTGAGCTTTATCTATTCTTTTTTTTTTTTTTAAGGTTAAGCCTAGGATGGGTAACTATGAAGTTTGCCTATGTAGATATACTTGAAATATAGTCCTAACACATGCATCTAAGGAATATGCCAAATTTAGAGATTATAGCATTCTATTTTATAGGATGCAATTTAGAGTAGATAACTAAAGATGGACAAAGAGTAACTCAGATAGGCTGGCCCTCAGGCTTGTTGGAGATCTGATGAATATGGCATTTTAACATGTGTAAGCTTATTATGACAGAGTCCCCAAATCCTGGCAGTAGCTCCCCCAAGGTCTCCGAGAAGATTTGGGCACAACAACAGATGACTGAGACTCTGAATTGTGGAATGCTAACCACTGGGCAAGACTGCCCCAACTGGCCCATTGCTAGAGCCCAGCCTAAACTGTGTACAAAGCTGTGGACACCTGGAGAGTCATTATTTCACATTGTTTGAGGTGAGGTGAGGTCAATCTCTCCTATTCCTCTTTCCACAGAAGCAGTTTCTCATCTTCTGTGCCTGATAGCTGAACAGCCTCTGCCCAGGATGCCATGAGACCACAGGAGGCAGGGACAACTGCTTATATGGTGGACTGACTAGTCATCTCTCTCATTTTGATTGGTACATAGATTCATTTAGTTTATAGTTTATCCTTCTCAGGTCTCTGATCACACTGATGGCTAAGCTAAGCTAATGGTAGCTTTGCAGCTAAAGAGCAGACAGTTAGATCCAATGTTATTTCACTGGTCATTTCATTAGCTAGTTAGAACTACTAGGTATTAGATTTCTTATTTAGAAAAGCAAACAGATTTGCCATGCTCATAGGCTTCATGTTAACTGTCTGAGTCTTATGGTGAAAAACTGAATAAAAAGATGTAAGTTTATGTAAGGTCAGACAATATTAAAGTTATGAGGATCTAAATATTAAGGCTCTAGGAAGGTATTTTAAGGTTGGTAAATGCAAGTTATAAAATGTTCATTGCTCTATGAATATGTTTTAAGATTCATAAATGCAACTTATAATAATATAAAAATAATTTAAGACATATTAAAAATGAGAGATATTTCAGATTCTCCCTCCTCTATGCTATTGTTGTGCTTATTTTGTTATAATATTTCAAAGGTTCAGAGTTTTGACATTGATCAATAGAGTTCTAATAAGTTGATGGAGTACTGTCTGCCTATTATCCAGTCACAAGCTCGAGATTTTTAATTTTCCTTTGGCTGTCTTCTGGAGATAGACTAAAAGGTTCTTCTCATCATGCTAAAAACATCTCTGTCTAAGGTGAATATTTCTGACCCAAAAGCCATAGGTTTTACTAGGTCTAAATGGCATGAGTCTACTCCTGCTGTCTTGCAGACACCTGTTACCTGCGTTTTCTAAAGTATGGATCTCAACACAATGGTGATACTAATATATTTCTTTTTGTAAACTAAAATTCATATGAGTTTCAGAAAATCAAAAAGGCATAAGACTTGGATCTGGTAGAGCTCAAAAGGACCCCAGATGAGTTTTTCCCTTGGTCTTGGGATTGCTCACTTTCCCCATTTTCTAGACACATTTTAACTTCTGTCTATAGTCTAAATTTGTCTCAGCTGATTTTCACCTGGCTGACAGACTCCATTCAGGGATCAGCTATGGATTGCAAGCTGAAATCTGACTTGCTGAAAGCTGAAGTAAACCATTCCAGCTGATGTGATAGCTCCTTGTCTCTTCAACTGGATCGCTAGTAAGATGGTTTTGATAAGTGACTCATTGCCTAGCTTTTGACTAGCCTTTCAGCCTTCCTGGGTCCCCAATATTTTCATCCTAATTTCAGCCTGAAGAGGCTAAAGAAAAAGAAAAATACATTGGCCTTTACCCTACTTAACAAGCTGAAATGCTGGGTCAAAAGCGGCTCCCTGACATTAGCTATTATCTTGAGGACAAGCTTTGCTGGAGCAGGAAATGGTATTGCAACACTGGCTGTACAAAACCAGAATTTATAAAAGCTTGAAGGCAGATATTGATAAAGATATTCAATGCCTTGGGAACTCAATCACCCATTTAAAAAAGTATGTCAAGTCCCTGGCAGAAGTGGTATTGCAAAACAGAAGGTGCTTGGATTTGTTGTTTTATAGCAGGCAAGCTGTGTGCACCCCTTAGAAAGGAATGTTGCTTTTGTGTTAACCACTCAGGAGTGACTAGGGAATCCTTAGCAAGAATAAGAGAAAGCCTGGACAGATACTGGAAAGAGAGAGAGGATTCCAGAGGATGGTTTGAATCCTGGTATAATAGTTCTCCTTGGCTAGTAAGCCATCCTGATGGGTCTCTTACTCATCTTGAGTTTTGACTTTAGGCATGGCATTTTTAATCACTTGGTCGCTCTTATGAAGGAGCATTGGTGAGGGTGTGGGAACAAGCTCAAGCTTGTAATGAAAAGACCCTACTGTGTTTGCATTGGAATCGGCTCCTTTGTGGTCTTTGGGATCCAAGAGACTTGGGCATAACAACTAATACATATATGAGCCCAAAGACACTGTGACAGTATGCAAAAAAAAAAAAAAAAAAAAAAAAACCTGCCTATGTTCAAGCCAGACAAAATTCTAGCATTGAGAAGGGGGAGTTGGTATAAAGTCACACCTCTATCCAATTTCAATTTGCAATTGAAATCTACTGGGAGAGAGAAAATTAGTTTTTTCCAGTGGAGTCACATTGATTATCAACCACATTCTTCAGTAGGCCATTCTCTATGCTATGCTCAGGAGCAGTTGGCCAACAACACAAAACAAACTCTGTTTTTTTTTTTCTTGTTTTGGCATTTTTATCCTAAAACATTTTTTATTTGTTTGTTGGTGTGTGTGAAGAGAGAGAGAGAAACCATTGTTAGGTAGGTAGAGAGTTGGGGGATGATCTCAGAGGAGAAAAATATTAAAATGTGTTATATAAAAAAAACCCGTTTTTGGGGGCATACAAAATGAATAAAGTGTAATTAATAAAAGTTAAGTAAAAAATTTAAAAAAAAGACGACCAAAAAAAAAAAAAAAAACCCAAACAAAAACAAAAAACCGTTTTTAGGAAAATAATAAAAGGTCAAGAATGATACTGTTGTTAAGTAAGATAGAGGGGCCTAGTGATGTAATAAGTCTTGAAATCTGGAAAAGCAAATATTAGAAGTAGCAGAAGAAATTATAATTAACCTAGTTTAAAAAAAAAGTATAGATAGCCTATGTGGCCTAAACCTACTTATTTAAACCTACTACTTATTTATTTGCTGTATGACTTGAGACAAATTCAGTTTCCTTACCTATGAAACAGAGAACAATAGAACTAGAATAATTTTTGTGCAGGTAGTTGGTGAGAGAGCCAGGGGTCACACTGTGTAGCCCCTTGTATCCACAAACTCAGTCTTCCTCACTTAGCCTCCAGAGTGCTATGGTTACAGTGGTTAATCCTGATTATCAAATCAACTGTGACTTACTCAGAAGGCAGTCACTTAGAGGAACCACAGCCATGTAGCTGTGCTAAAACCTGCCTTTGTGACTAAGAAACATGTAACTTTCCCCTTTTCTTCTTCCTTTTTTTTTTTTTTTTTTTTTTTTTTTTTTTTTTTTTTTTTCCGGTAGTGGCCATAGCAGGACTGTGGGGTTTATTTTGTTTTGTTTTAACTGGTTGACACTGAAGCTCCACCTTTCCTCTTTTCTGCCATGTGGCTTCTTATGAATAGTAAAGTTTCCTCTCATCCTCTTTTCCATTGTCCTCTTCTGGGCAGCTGCTAAGATTTACAGCTTGCCTGCCTTGAGACTCTTCTTTTAAAACTATAATAAAGTTGTCTTTGAGTTTCCTTTTGAAAAATAAAACAGAACAAAGGGGATTGTCCAGAAGTTTAACAACTTCTGGGTGTTTCTGTAAGGGTATTTCCTATACCGTTTCATCCTGATGGCTCTGACTAAATAAACAAACAGATTAATCTCTTGATGGGGTCTAGTTTGGTTTTATTATTAGGAGATGGTGAATGGTGGAAGGTGGGACCTACTTGGAAGAAGTAGGTCAGAGGTAGTGTATTCATTGGTTTGATTCCATGACCTAGTATCTTCCTGTATTCCTATTCTCTGTACTTCTTACAAGGCAGGAAGTGAAGGACAGTCATATACTCCTGCTGCCATGATCTCCTGCTCAAATGCGTTAGAGATAACCAAGTATAGATGAACCCTCTGAAATCATGACCCAAAACAATTTTTTCATTCCTTAAATTTTGTGTCAGGCATTTTGACCCAGTGATAAGAAAAGTAACTGGTATAAATACATGCAGCTGTGAGGGTTGCATGAGTTGCACAGGATCTAGGCAGTCAACATTCCAGTCCGGCAGAAGTGACTCAAAAGCCGTCCACCCCTAGCTGAGAAGCACTATTGGCAGTTGATGGCTTGTAGGAAATGGAGAGTCAATCAATTTGCTTTATGGGCATGACCCCCACCAGGTTGACCACACTTCAGTGGAGAGCTCTACACACATGACTACTTGGGCATCACAGATTTTATTCCATGAATTATTGAAAATAGAGGGCATGAAGTTTGGTGGAATGGAAAATATGCCTGTGAAGAGTTAGGGGCAAGAGGTATGAAATATATGATCAAAATACAGTGTATGCATGCATAAAATTCTCAAAACATTAATTAAAATATTACATTAAAATGTTTGAAGAGATTAAATGAGTTAATAATGTTGCTATACAATAAGAACTATAAAAATATTTATAAAAATAAAAAATAATTGTAGCTGGGTATGGTGGTGTACTTCTTTATTCCTAGCACTCATAATGCAGAGACAGGTAAATTCATAAGCCACCTTGATCTACAAATTGGGCTCCAGACCAGCTAGACAGGACTACACCAAGAAACATTGTCTCAAACCATGGGGTTAGGAAGGAAATAGCTTAGAGAATGAAAGCACTTACTGCCAAGCCTAATGACCTGATGAAATGTGTTTTTCAGTGATAATTAAGCCTCATGTATCACTTTTATTAACATAATATAATCCTCCTTCACACTCTTTAGTTAAGGTGATAACCATCAGATTATTCTCATTATAAAATAGCTATCTTTTCTCTTTATAATAAATATGATTCTTTCGGGGAAGTACGTTAAAACTGTTGACTATCCTACTACTCTAAAAAATGTTATGCAATACTATTGTTAGTTGGAAGTCCATCACTGTGATGAAACAACAAAAAGCAGTTTGGGAAGGACAGGGTCTATCTCATCACACAGCTTGTAAATCTATTATCTAAGAAAGTCAGAACAGGAAGTCAAGACAGGAACCTGGAGGCAATAAATGATGCAAAGGCCATGGAGGTGGTGCTGCTTACTGACTTGTCCTCATGGCATGCTCATCCTGCTTTTGTATACCATTCAGGACCAGGGGTGGCATCACACATAGAGACTGGGCCCTCCCACATAAATCATTAATCAAGAAAATACCCCCACATACTTGCTTACAGCCCAACCTTATGGAGACATTCTATCAAATAAGATTCCCTATTCCCAGATAAGTCCAGGTTTATATCAAGTTGATAAAATCCAACTAAGCACAAATAGATACATTTGAATCTTATCTAGATTAATTATTACTTTAGTAGCTGCTACATAGTGACATTTCAAATTCCATCATTGCTCTACATTTCTTTGCTGGTACTGAAATTATTTTCTGTGTATTCTAGGACTGAATGAACAAATAAATATAATGTGGATCAAGAAAGTTATATTTCTTATTTTCAAACAAGGCAGCTACAAATATTAGAAGTGGGAAAAGCAGAATGAACCAGCTGGGAGGTAAGAACATTAAGAACAATCTCCTTGGTTGGTTTTTAATTATATTAGTGTGAAATTTGGGATTTTAATTTATTTAATAAATTTTAACTGTCACCTACTGAGAAGCTCAAACTGTTCCTAATCGGGCCAAGTAGAAACACCGGAAAGATGATTCCTGTTTTCTTTTGACATATCTTTATGAGGTATGAATAGTATCTTACCTTCTGGCACACCAGGACATTCCAGATTCAAATCTTTTTTTTTTTTTTGTTCCATTCTTGAAATCAGACATTTCTTCAAAAAGTCGTGATTCCTTTCAGTATTTAGACATCAAGATCAGGGCCTTAGGAATACCCATTTTTTTCCAGGTCAAGTCAGTCAAAAGAGATAGAAAAGCTGTGTGTGTGTGTGTGTGTGTGTGTGTGTGTGTGAGTGTGTGTGTGTGTGTTCATCTATCTCTAGGTGTATTGACTGATTGAAAACATGTCTCATGTACTGCACATTGACTTGGCTATGTAGCTAAGAATGACCTTAACTCTTGATCCTTCTGTCTTTACCTCCCAAATGGTTCATTTTGCTTTTCCTACTTCTTATATTTGTGGCTGTCATCTCTGACAATAAGAAATCCAACTTTCTTGATCCACATTATATTTACTTATTTGTTCAGTCTTAGAATACACAGAAAGTAATTTCAGTATTACTATCCCACTCCTTTGAGAAAAAGAAGTCTACCAACTAGAATTCAATATTATTTTAGAGTTCTTTCATCTGTACCCCAAGGTCATATTGTTCAAATAATATCTCCAAAGGTTATTTAATGCTGGAAGGACCAGTAGTGGCCCAGCAGCCTAGCTTTGCAAAGTCTCTCTGTGATGAAAGAGCCCAGGAAGCAGGCTGGAACATTGGCAGCCAAAGTATGCCTCCAAATGTGAAAAGCCAAAATAGCGATAGGAAAGAATAAACCCTCAGGGGGAAAAAAGTACAAACCAAAGGGGAAAGTGGAACAAAGGGCAAATAGGACAAAGAGGCAAACCTTCATTTACCATTGAACTGCAGAAAACAGAGGGCTAAAGTAGGTAAACTGACCTCTCTTGAAAGCAGGAAAGAAAGAAGCCAAGTCTGATTAATAGGACATACTTCATCATTTCCCAAACACAAGCTTATAGAGCAAAAGAAAGTTCCCCTGTCTCATTTGTTAAGTGGGAATACTTTTTGTTTTGTTTTTCAAGACAGAGTTTCTCTGTGTACCCCTAGTTGCCCTGGAACTAGCTTTGTAGGCCAGGCTGGACTCAAACTCACAGGCATCTGTCACCACCACCCAGCATGAACATTTTTATTTAAAAATTAGAAGTACGTAGGTGTGATGACTCTATGCATAAAAAATTCTTAGTCATAAGTCCAAATCAATCTCCAAGATCCACATAGTAGAAGGGAGGAAACGACTCACAAAAGCTATCCTGTAAATTTCACAGACTGCGCCTGTCATTAAGATGTAAATAAATAAACAAATAGATGAAGTAATTTGCTTCTTGTGGTTTTTTTTTTTTTTTCCTTTCCAAAAGGACAAGAAAATACATCGAATTGGAATTTGGAGATGGTTTCAATTGTCTTGGGTGTTAGACATTTTATAGATTGGCAGAAACAATTTTTATGTCTGACTTAAAGCATACTAATTGCCATTTGGAGTCACAACCATAATTGATTTTATTCATTTTACCTTTTCTTCCTTTTCCTTGAAAATAGATTATTTTCTCATAAAATATAGCCTGATGATAATTTCTTCTTCCTCCACTCCTCCCAGTTTTCACCCACTTCTCCTACCATCTGGATACACACCTTTTCTGTCTCTCATTAGAAAAGAACAGGCTGGGGGGAGCAGCCTTACCAGGCCACAGAGGAAGACAATGCAGCCACTCCTGATGAGACCTAACAGACTAGGATCAGAAGGAAGGAAAAGAAGACCTCCCCTATCAGTGGACTTGGGGAAGGGCATGTGTGGAGAAGGGGGAGGAAAGGAGGGATTAGGAGGGGAGGAGGGAGGGAACTAGAGGGGGGATACAAAGTAAATAAAGATCGGGACACGGCTGGGATACAGAGTTAATAAAATGTAACTGATAAGAA
Organism: Psammomys obesus; assembly: GCF_907164565.1. NCBI lineage: Eukaryota > Metazoa > Chordata > Mammalia > Rodentia > Muridae > Psammomys > Psammomys obesus. The sequence goes on along the minus strand of NW_026594184.1, from coordinate 3,326,043 downwards.
AAAAATAAAATTAAAAAAAAACAACAAAGTAAATAAAGTGTTAATTAAAAATAAAGATAAAATGAAACATTTCCAAAAGAAAAGAACAGGCCCCTAAGAGATAACAAAATATAACAAACAAAAACATAATAAGACAAAACAATAACCATCACATAGAAACTGTACAAGTCCAACCAACAGGAGGAAAATGGACCAAGACATAAGAATCAGAGACACACTCATTAATACACTCAGGAGTCCCATTAAAAACACTAAACTGAAATCTACAATATATATGCAGAGCACCTGGTGCAGACTTACGCAGATCCTGTGTTTGCTGCTTCTGTCTCTTTGAGTTCATATGAGCCTTGCCCAGCTGATTTGAAGGACCTTGTTCTCCTAGTGTCCTCTCTTCCCTCTGGTTCTCCCATTCTTTCCACCTCCTTGTTAGCAGAGTTCCATGAGCTCTGAGGAGAGGTATTTGATGGAAACATCCCATTTAGAGCTATATGTTCCAAAGTTGCTCTCTGTCTCTCTGTCTTTGCTTTTGTCTCTCTGTCTTTGTCTTTGTTTCTTTCTGTGTCTTTGTCTCCCTCCCTCTCCCTCTTCTTCTCCCCCCCCCCGTAATTTCTGGTAGTGGATCTCTTCAAATGTTTCCATATGTTGTAGGAGGAAGCTTCTCTGATGATTACTAGATAAGGAATTCATCTATGAACATAGCAGAATATCATTAGGAGTCATTTTATTGATACATTTTTTAGACCAGTAGTATGTAGTACTTAGTCATAAGGGAAGAGAAGAGTTTATTTTAGAGCAAAATTTGAGTTATCATGATTTGGTTATATTGCTTTTGTAGTAGAATTTCCTCTTAAAGTAAACTTCTCCTTGAACTTAGGTCTACATAGTGGCAAACTAGCACATGTATCTGCAACTTTTAAATCAAAGGAAAAATGGTTTAGAGTCCAAAATTTAAGCTACAAATTAATCAAAATAACTTGATAAAGGAATTTATAACTACTTAGCTTTTCAGATTAGAAGAAATAGTTTATAGCATCTGTATTTCTCCTCAAATATAAAACAAGAATTTCAGTTCCTTTTTCCTTTTCTGCCTTCAAAATAATTATGCTATTCATTTTCAGATAAAACTGTAGAATTCTTTTTGGTAAGAACAACAATCTTTATGATAAAGGTTACAAGTATTGTCTGTCATTTTTATTATTCATAGTGTAATTTTGTATGCATGTGTTTTAATGTAGTCAAATGTATTGTTCTTTTGTATTATTCTGTACTATAGCTAGAAGGTCTTTCCATATAACTCCATCAAAGAAGAATTCACCTGCATTTTCCTCTAGAACTTTTTTACTTACATTTGTATTCTTGATCCATATAGAATATATCGTTATGCACAAAGTGTAAAATGAATGCTGCTTTTCTTTATTCCAGTGCTTACCTAGTTTACTAAGATTCATTTACTGAAAATTCCATTTGCTTACCAAAAACTCTTTGACCTCCAGTATATTGGTGAATGTTCTGAAATGTAGAGAACTTATCCAAATTATTCTCTTTTGTACAGCTAATAAGTGGAGTAAAAGTTGTCATCTTTGGGGAAGTGACATTCAAATTAAAGCTTAGAAGTTGGGAAGAATACCATCAGATGCATATTGGGATTACTGAAGCCAAAAGATCAACCAAGGCAGGAAAAAGCAAGAGCCAAGGTCTCAAGGCCAAAGCAAAGTTAGCCTATAATGTGTCCGGAAAGTGGTGGTTATGAGGAGAATATAGGCAACAGTGGAAAATAGGCAAGATGCACATCATATATAGTAATGGTGAGGACTTTGTTTTTACCATAAGTATCATGAGAAAGTTCTGGGAGATATTTAAAGTCACAATTGTGGTATATAATTTATATTTTTGAATGATCAATGTTGGCAGCTCTCTGAAGAATAAACTGAGAGTACATGAAAAAAAAAGGGAAGATCAATTGTGAGACTTGTGAAGAAGTCCAGGAAATAGCACTGTAGCCTGCATTTCCAAGACGGTACTAGAGAAGGAGAGAAGGAAACAGATTATTTTTTCCTTCCCCTCTCCATCTTTCCACCCATAAACTAAAACAAAAAAACTGTGATTCGTTTTGTTCATTAAGCACTGCCTATTCAATCCTTCTGGAATTCCCTTGAAGCAGAACTTGGATAATTTCAGCTTGCTTTGTTACCATTAGCTTGGCCCTTAGTAATTCCATAAAAACTTTTGCCATAACTTCTATGAAAATTCCTTAGTAAGACTACCTGTACTCAGCCACTGATCTCCAGCATCAAGTCTCCACAATGGCATCAGACATAAACACTGTGAAACATTTGTCTTAAAATTAATGGAATATTTGGCTACTCATCTAATTAGGACTTTCATGTTACTATTAAAACAAGGCTTCTCATCTCAACATCATTGACACTGAGGGCCAAATATTCTTTGAAGTCTGTCTAATACACTGTAGGATGTGGACCAATATCCCTCGCCTCTACTCACTAACCTGTAGTTCACTCTCATTTATGATAACAAAAGTGCTTACAGACATTGTCATGTCTCCTGAATGAAGGAGCAAAATTGTCACCAGTTCATGACCACTGCCTCAGTAATGAACCCTTACATGTACAACCTTCCAGGACCTGAGTTCTGCTTACACCTCTCATTTTAGTGCATGGTCATATTTTTTTCTATACTCACTACATTTTAAATAAATCAACATGTTTTTTTTTTAAGGTGTACCTTATTCTTAATAACCAACATTGCATGTCTGTATGAGGATATATATTTTAGAGGCCAGGAGTAGGCATCAGATTGCTTGAAGCTGGAGCTACAATCAATTGGTTGTCAACTGATTGAGGTGCTGCTAACCAGCATCAGACCCTTTGGAAGAGCTGGAAGCATTCCTCTGATCCATGTCTCTCCAGATCCAAAATCAGTTTTCTTTCTGTAATGTATTTTCACCGTTGGGCTTTTGTGGAGAGCCACTTGTTGGTCAGTCTGCTTTGTTATTGAGCTCTCAGAGAAAAGCATGTTTTCACCCCGGCCTTCACCTGGAGACAGGGATAGGCAGGATGCTTTGCCAAGTTCATTTCTTTTTGTTTGTGTGAGGATCACACAGACAAGTGGTCAAGGTAAACAAGTTCCACTTCTCCATGAATCCCTTCATTGTGCTTTACTCTGACTATAAAAAGGGATTATGGAATAAACTGGTGTGAGAGTTTCTACTGGCAGCCATCTCAAACAGATCCCATGTGTAGTGTGTTGGTTTTGTTGTTGTTGTTGTTGTTTTCTTCTTTCAATACTCACTCCCCACTCAGGAAGAGTTCCACTCTGCCAGGGGGCTCCAGCAGGCTTTTTCATAATTTTTCTTTTTTCAGTGCATTCACCAAATATCCTTGATACATACCACATTGTTTATCTCCCTTAATATTCTGATTCTGGGAAGTACATCTGATCCAGTAAACCAGTTTTATTTACTGAAGATACCATCTAAAATGATTTTATAATTTCTTTCTAGAACCTTTTCCAGTTTTTTTTTTTTTTCCTCACTGGGATATGCCCATATCAGTGATATCTCACAATTGTATTCCAGAGCAGGCTCTAGACTTCAAAGCTTGGGATCTTGACATAGCCCTGCTATTTAGTAGTTTTGTGGCTTTGGATAAGTTACCTGATTTATTGAAGATTTCTATTCTTTCTCTGTCAAAGGAAAAATTTGTAATTTCTTCATTGAGCTATTTTGAGAAAGAAAATAACAATCTATTAGAAGTGTTTTAGAAGTAAACTATATAATAATCAATGCTAAGTACTGCTAGTTATTATTACTAGAAACTGGCTATTATTACCATTTCAATATCAAGTGTGGCCTTCAGTAATTAATTTATAAGGAAAGGAGGCTTATTTTGGATCACAGTTCAGGAGGCTAGCAAGTCAAAGAACATGGTGTTGGCATACAGTCTTCATCTAGCGACGTTCCGTGTGATTTTCACTTCTTTGTAAGACCAGGCAAGCAAAGAGTTTTGTTGTAAATGAGGAGAGAACATTGAATGAACCAGCTTTATAAACTCCCTCTTTAGGTAACTGATCCACTCTTCTGAGAGCAAGAGATTCCATCTTCATAGCTCAAACACTAGACTCCACCTCTCAATGTCAAGTGACATCAGCTTGAGTTTTGGAAAGGTGAAACTGTACTCAGGTAGCCATTCATCTATTGCTTTCCATATAATAATCTTCCAATTAGGAAAAAGAAAAGCTTTCTTCCCTTTTAAATACATAAGCAGACCTCTCTCTCTCTCTTTCCCTCTCTTTCTCTCTGAATATTTTTCCTCAGAGCAAAAAAAAAAAAAAAAAAAAAAAAATCAATCCAGCATGGTCTTTACTTAGATAACAAGATAATTTCTTAGATTTGACTCCTCCTGAAACTTAATGTCTACTCTCAAGCCTTATCTGTCTATTCTTTGCTCTTCAACATCATCTTTGAAAAATCAAAAGGGAGTAACTATGTAATGCCCAAAGTACTTTCCTCCATTCTTTTAAAATTGTGTATGTTGGGAAATGTGCGTGTGTGTGTGTGTGTGTACCCATTTATGCTTGCTTGTGGAGCCCAGAGGAGGATGAACTATCACTCTCCAGTTTATTCCATTGAAACACAGTCTCTCACTGGATTTGGAGCTATGCTGGCAGCCAGAAAGCCTCTGTGATCCTCCTGTCTCCCAACCCCTCTAATAAGGCACTGGAGTTACAGATGTATGCTCAGTCTTGCTCAGTTTTTTTATATTGCTTCTGAGGAGTTGAACTCACATCCTTATGCTTGTGCATCAAAGCACTTACTGAGCCATCTTTCCAAGCCCTCAAAACATTTCAATTGCTTTTTATATTTTGTTATTAATTATTCAGTACTTTTGTTTAAGCTAAAAACAGACTCATTAGTAGATGAAGCAGGTAATACCACCAGATATATCCACCACCTAAGCTTCAGAAATTGTAGATACTACTCAGTTAAATATGTTATGTAATTAAGACATGATATTGAGTCAAAGAAGTTACTGGGGATTCTACAGGTAGTGATCACAAAATCACAAGAATCCTTAGAAGGCAGACAGAAAGCAATGGGACTGTAAAAGTTCTGCTGTGTGTGTGTGTGTGCACGCATGTGTGTAGTGTGGGTAGTGTGTGTAGTGTGTGTGTGTGTGTGTGTGTGTGTGTGTGTACATGTACTTGGAGAGGAGGTGAGGGAGGAAGGTGAGGAAAGTGGGAGAGAGGTGGAGAGAGAAATGTGAAGTTACCCTGCTGGTTTTTAAAATGAAGGAAGATGCAGGTAGACTAAAGAAGCTGGAGAAGGCAGGAAGCAGAATTCTTTTTCTTTAGACCTTGCAGAAGAAACCTTTCCTGCAGACACTTTTATTTCATCTCAGGTTTATGACATGTAGAAATGTGTGATAATAAATTTGTTATTTAAAACTGTTATATGTTGTGGATATAGACATGTTTTTATTTTGGTCCCAGGTGTAGGATGTGAGACTGATTCAGATGGTCCATAGCAATAGACTATTTGCCTCATGCAGGTTCTGAGAGGATCTCTTTGCCAGCTGCAGTTAGTTTAAATCTGAGAGAGAGAATAAATGCCTGAGCCCAAAGAGTGTTGGGGAGCTCCAAGAAAGAACAGGTGGCTGCTGTCCCCCTCCCCTTCTGAGGCTCCTGTTGCTGTTGTTGTAGTGAGACAAGAATTTGGAGATCTTCTGAAACAAGGACTGGACTGGCTCCAAGGAACTCGGTGACCCTAACTAGCAGGAGGCACCTAAGAGAACTGTGACCACTCTCCCACTAAGCCTTTGTCTCTCCTACCTGATGTTGGAATGTTGGAAGGGATTGGGGTGGAATAGGGAGAAAGAGATATAAGAAATAAGAATAAAAGTTTTTTTTTTAAAAAGTAAGCCAAAAGCTATACCTTGTGGTAATGTGGTAAATCCCAATAGGTTAATCCATGTTGACATCAGTAATATTTTATATTAACTGTACAGCTTAATAATCAAAGGATTAAATCTTAACTTTTTGGATTAAAATATCAACCTCCCTGAAATTTGAGCAAAGTGCATTGTGAATAATTGTATTTATGGAATATGAAAAATTTTACTATTTTTAAAATAAAAAATATTGAAAATGATATCTCTTATGTAACTTATCAGTAGTTTATTATTTTCTCATATTTCCTTCAAGTCTTATTTCCTTTAAAAAATAACATTGCTAACCTAATTGCAATTATCAGGAGGTACCACGTGCCTTTAATTCCAGCGCTCAGGAGGCAGAGGTAGGTGTATCTCTCTGAGTTCAAGGCCGATTTAGTCTACAAAAGGAGTTCCAGGACAGCCAGGAGCTGTTACACCGAGACACTATGTCACGAAAAATAAAACAAAAAAATATGATTATAATTTTGATATTTTCTTTTATTTTTAAGATTATGATTCCACTTTTTCCTCCATTCTCTTTCCTCCCTCCATATCCTCCCATTCACCCCTCCTTGCTCTCTTTCAACATCAGTGATAGTTTTTAACCCTTCATCTCTTTTTATTAGAATTTACTAGAATTTGTAATGATAATGCAGAATGCTTTTTAATATTGGTCAAACACATTTTTGTTGGGGGGGGTTGTATTTTTTTTTTGGTGAGGTGCTACTTGTGCTTCATGTGTCATATTTAAGAATCCACTGCTTAACCCAACTTAACAGAGGCCAAATTTTCTTCTACATACTTTATCTTTTCTCTCTTAAATTCATGTGTTCTATTGATTCTGAATACTGGGTTAGCTTGTATATGGTGAGAGGTAAGGTTTTGAACTTGTGCAATAATGTATGGATATCTAACTGCTCCAATAAGAGTTCTCTATTATTATTCATTTCTTATTGGATTGTCTTTGATTTCTTGTCAAATATCTTTTTGGTTGTTTTGTTTTGTTTTTTTTGAGACAGGGTTTTTTTGTATAGCTCTGGCTGTTCTGAACTCACTTTGTAGACCAGGCTGGCCTTGAACTCACAGAGATTCTCCTGCTTCTGCCTCCTGGAGTGCTGGGATTACAGGCATGCATCTCCGCACCTTACTCTTGTCAGATATCATTTTTGCAAGAAATATACAAGTTTATTTCTGACTACTCTTTTTCTACGTACTTATTGTTATGTCAGGTTCATGCAGCCTTCATCACTGTCTCTGGGGACTAACTAGGGAACTACGAGGAAATAAGATATTTGAGTTTGTCCTTCTTTTAAAGGCATGATTTACATTGTCTGGGACTATTTTGGCCCTATGTGGATGTTATGATATATTTACCATTTTCCATGTAAGAGGATACTGGAGGTCACATAAATATTGCATTGAATCTATAGACTAATTTGAAAAAGTTTTCCATTTAAGGGTATTACATGTTCCACACTCTGAACACAAAAATGTCTTTCCTTTGGTTTAAGATGTTTTAATCACTTTCAGTAACTTTTCCAAAGTGGTTGGGGAGGTGGTTCAGCAGTTAAAACACTGGCTGCTACCTTTGCAGAGGACCTAAGTTCAGTTCCCAGCACCCAGATCCCAGGTCACAATTATCTGTAACTACATCCCTAGGTCTCACAGTTATCTATAAATTCAATCTCAGGTGATCCATCACACTCTTCTAACCACCATTGACAGTAGGCATACATGTGTTGTACTTACACACACACAAGCAAAAAACTCAGAAACATAAAAGAATAAATTCCAAAACACTAAAAATTTTGCTTCACTGTACACATATGGGCACTAATGCATCTTTTAATCATGTCTTCTACAAATTGGCTGAGCTCACTTAGCAGCTGTCAGTTTTCTTGGGAATCTCTTAGTATTTCCTTGTTAAAGATCATGGTCATCTACAAGTCAAAATGATTTTCCTTGTAGCTTTCCAGTCTGGATGTATTTTGTGGCACTTTTTGTCTAATTACTCTGGTTGAAACCTGTAATACAATGCTGAACTGAACTGGCAAGAGGACATAAAGTCTTAATCTAATCTTATGAGGAAACCCTGTTATCTCAACATTAAATATGCTGTTAATAGTGTTTTTTCAAAGATATTCTTTATCAGCAAGCTTCCTCTCCATTTTTGTTGAGTGTTTTTTTTTCAAACACCTTTGATTTTTGCAATTATGCTTTCTGCATATCTTGAGGTGAATATGTCATTTCTCCTTTATCAACCAGAACTCTTACTTTGAATGTATGTTGATTTTACTTTATGCTACTGATAGAACTCCCACTAAGTTATTGTGGATAACTTTGTCATGTGCTGCTAGATTCACTTTGATGGTATATTGGTGGGAACTATATTGATGACACTATATTGATGAGAGATATTGGACTGCAGTTTATTTTTTATGCCTTTGTCTACTTTTTTTTTGCCTTTGTCTACTTTGTTATGAGGATAATAATATGTTATAGGATTACCGAAGAGATATTCATTTGAGTCTTCAGTAAAATTTTGTTAGATCAATGCTGATTTTTCTCAAGAAATTCCAATACTGAAGCTATTTATAAGTCCAGTGAAGTTATGTTTTCTTTGTTGTTCAGAAACTGTTGTTTCAGTCTTTGTGTTTGTTATATGTATATTCATATTCTGTAGTTCTTTTTCAGTATGTTTCTGTGGATGTGTTCTGTAAGAATCTATCTAGACCACTGCTCAGATGTAGCCCATGGCAGCTCAGTGTTCAAGTGGGTTCCCCAGTAATAGAAAAAGGGACTGACTCTGACTTGAACTCAGTGGCTGGCTCTTTGACCACCTCCCCCTGAGGAGGGAGCAGCCTTACCAGGTCACAGAGGAAGACAATGCTGCCAGCCCTGATGAGAGCTGATAAGCTGGGGTCAGATGGCAGGGGAGAAGAAGGACCTCCCCTATCAGTGGACTTGGAGAGGGGCATGGGAGGAGATGAGAGAGGGAGGGTGGGATTAGGAGGGAATGAGGGAGGAGGCTACAGCTGGGATACAAAGTGAATAAACTGTAATTAATATAAAAAAATAAAAATTTAATAAAAAAGAATCTATCAATTTTATTTACTTTACTGTTGTTTATAACACAACTTTTCAACGTTTATATTTTTGTAAAGTTAATAATAACATCCCTCTTTTAGATTTGCTTAATTTTGTTGTTTGTTTACAGTGATAGACAGTGGAGCCTATGACTTCCCATATCTTAGGTAAACCATTCTACAACAGCTAAATTCCAGTCTATTTATCCCCCATTTAATGTTGGTCTTAATAATATAAACCTTCCTTTCCTCTTGGCCATTCTATTTGAAGGTTTCCCAGTTTTTGTTGTTGTTGTTCTAAGAACGAATATTTAGTTTTACTAGATTTATCAATCACTTTTTTGTTCTTTAGTTCATTAATTTCTAATATTGTTTCATTCTTTTTATATATGTTAGGTTTAGTTTATTGTTCTTAAGTTAAAGTTAGGTTGCTTTTTCTGAGTCTTTCTTTTTTGTTTGTTTGTTTGTTTGTTTGTTTGTTTGTTTGTTTCAAGACAGGGTTTCTCAGTATTGTCCTGGCTGTCTTGGGACTCACTTTGCAGACCAGGGTCCCCTCGAACTCAGAGAGCTGCTTGCCTTTGTCTCCCAAATACTGGGATTAAAGATGCACACCACCACCCCCTGGCTATGTTTCTTTTTTTCAAGATTAATTTTATTGTATACATAAAAGTATTGATTTCAATGCATACATATGTGCCTATTCATGCTTGATACCCACCAATGTCAAAAGAGGAAACAAGTTTCCTTGGACCTGGAGTTATAGAAAATTGTGAGCTGCCATGAGGGTGCTGGGAACTAAATCTTAACTGCTAAGCCATTGCTGCAGCCCTCCTCTCTCTCTTGGTTTTTAGCAAAAAATTATATGCATTTCTATATTTTCCTCGAACCACAGTTTTTGCGACACTCAATTGCATTCATCTCAGAACATTCTCATAATTTCTCCCTTAACCTCATCTTTTTTTTTTTTATTTAGGATTATGCTCTTTATCTATTTGTTGTTTTTCTATATCTCCTTACTAGCACCTGATTGGGGTGAACAGACATACTTGGCATATTTTTAGCCCTTCATGCTTTATTATGACTTCTTTTAAAATCTAGTTTATAGTTTATCCCTCAAACTAAAAGTGCTCTTGAAAAGAATGTAAGTTCTTTGGTGAGTGGCATGTTTTAGAGGACTCTGTTAGGGCCAGCCCCGCTATTCAAGTTGTCTATTTCACTGTGAATCTATTCATTATTGTTACCTTGATCTATATCATTATGTGCATTATTTCATGTGAGATACATACTAAAGACTCAAACTATGATTGCCTAAGTATTTCTACTGTTGATCCTGTCAGTTTCACACATTTGAAACTCTGTTATTAGGTGGCTATATGTGTATAATTGCCCCATTTTCTTGAAGAATTAACTAATTTATCATGATTATATATAATCATGAAATGTACTTCTTACTCATTTAGTAAAATTTATGTCTGAAATTTCATTTTGTCTGTTAGATTATAGCCATTTGAACATTTTGTGTTATTCATTATAATTCATATCATCTTTCAGAACTATGAAAAATAACCAAAGGCTTAAAGCAACCTAGAGTTCTGCAAAAGTTGTTTGCTGCCTTCTCCTCCATCACTTCCCCACTGGAGTGCCACAGAGGAAGAGGATGTAGACAGTTCTGATGAGAATTGATAGGCTGGGGTCAGTTGGTAAGGGAGGAGGTCTCCTCCTTCCTGTGGACTAGAGTAGGGGATAGGGGTAAAGAGGGAAAAAGGATGGGGCTGGTATGAGATGATGGAGGCATTTACAATCAGGATGTAAAGTGAATAATTGTTTTAGAAAATCAAATTTAAAAAAGAAAATCAAAATAGGAATATGGACTTTCCATTCATAAGAAATGATCTTCTTGAGTCCAAGTTCACCTTTAATCATACTCCCTACTCACTCCAACACCTACTCTTTTAAAATTATTTTTCATTCTTTCGCTAACAAAATAAACATTTTAATTAAAGAATCCATTCTTACCTAAAATATGGACAGAAAGACTTTCATTATCTTATTTTTACCCTAAAACATAATTACACAGATATATTTAGCAATGGCTTTTTCTGTGTCCAACATAGAAATAATTCTAAACCACCTCTGAAGGTAATAGGCTCTGGAATAAGATGTGAGTATTTCATACTTAGAAGCAGACAAATAGTGGAGACAGGAGGAATCTCTCCTAGTCCTGGATTTTGTGCCTGTTGGCTTGGCAACAATGGATTATCTATCCCAGCACAATCCTGGTATCAAGAGCATCAGTGGGTGTTTAAGTTCCATCATTTATTGTGCTTTGATGTCAACACTTACTGTTGAGCATTGTGATATAAACTACATCTAATACATGTTGATGTCTACATTACCAATACAGTTCTTTTTGGTAGAGCAATGTTCCAGAATGCAAAACTCTTTTCCATCAGCACAAGATGGACCAAAACCTGGCTCACAGTAAAACATCCTGTCTGCTGCTTCTCGGAATTTCTCATAGACGCAGTCTAACACAGGCATTTGTCAAGTCCTCCACGCAAAAAGCATGAATTGTTTCCTTTAAGTATGTCCACCTCATTCACAGTTGTTGGGTGGTATGAAATAGTAATGTTGAATAAATAAAGAATAAGAAGCTTAGAACGTATATTGGGTTTAAATTTGTTTAAGTGTTCTAAGAAGAGATTCTGTCCTCCAATTGCATATTTTAACATACATTGCACCATGGGTTGTTAGCTTGGTTTTGTCCATAACTTCATCTTGTCTTTTGGTGTCATTGGTTTATTTTGAATCAGAAGTAAAGTTATGCAAAACAATAACAATCTTTTTAATTATAATAATCTTTCTTCTAACCATTTTCTAGGATTTTGGACCCAGACTAATGATCAGGCTAACAATGATCATTAGGATACAAAGAGTTTGAAATCTAGAGATAATAGAGGACAAATAAAAATGTAAATGTAACAGATATATCACTTCTTCAAGAGGAGGCACACAGAAGGCTGTGAGTACTTAGAAGACCTAAGCTCAAATCTGTGGAAATTCAATGATTTGTTGTTTAGGATGTGCTTTTGTAATTACTGAAAGTTTTTCTTTTAACTTGGAATTTTAGAACAAGAAGGAACTACAGCTAACTGAACTTTAAGTAAAATACTATTTTAATCTTACTCAGTGTTTAACATAGGTCTTATACAAAAGAAAAATCAACTTTCATGGGACAGTCAGGATTTACAATTAATGAATCGAATTGAGCATTTGCACACATTGGCTGGAGATTTCATAATGTTGCAAAGTTAGCATTTGAATGTGAGTGTTGGTATGAAATACCAATCATACCATGGTTGCTCAACCTTGGATAAGTGAGTTAATTTCATGTTCTAGGCCAGGTTACTTGAAATTTTGTTGAATGCAAAGTTAAAACATATTGAAACTCTTATATGATTGTCAATATTATTAAACAACATAGAAATGGTCTAGAATAGTTGGGACATAAAATATTAGAAATAACGAATATAAAATGTTAACCTGGGACAGAGCCTAAAAGGATGAGTGTATGAGAGGTACTTCATATGCCATTTCTTCTTTCTCTGTTCAATTATATAGTTATCTTAAGGAATTTGTAGAAACTGTATTGAAAGAGAGAGTTAAATTCCCCTTCCCTTGAGGGACTGTCTCTGACATGAACTCAGTGGCTGACTATTTGACCCTCCCCCCCCCCGCCCCTGAGGGAGGAGCAGCCTTGCCAGGCCACAGAGGAGGAGGACATTGCAGCCAGTCCTGATGAGACCTGATAAGCTAGGGTCAGAGGGAAGGGGAGGAGGACCTCCCCTATCGGTGGACTTGGAGAGGGGCATGTGAGGAGATGAGGGAGAGAGGGTGGGATTGGGAGGGAATGAAGGAGGGGGCTACAGCTGGGATACAAAGCAAATAAAATGTAATTAATGTAAAAATAAAAATTTAATTAAAAAATTCCCCTTCCCTTCCAGAAAATTTGATAATTTTTGTTAGTAATATTGGCTGACACTCACTTGCTTTATTGTTACTGCAGCAGTTATGGCAGCAGCTTCAGGGTTCCAGTTGTTGTGTTCTGATTGAGGTTTTTCTCCTACCAAAGACTGAAACTTGTCTTCAACTAAACTAATGATATCAAGATCCTCTGAGTATGAAATTTTCAAAGGAACAGAAAGATGTTTTGGTTAATCATGTAAATGAAGGACTGTGTAGAATACTGTATATGACACTTTAAGAATCATTAGTGGTATCAGGTATTATATTTCTAAAAAAGCAATTTAACCAGGAAAATGATCAAGTGAATTAAAATTAGAAGTTTTCAGTTCTTTAACTTAGCTTTCATTGACTGGATGTTTTTCATGTTCAAATACCAAAGAAGAATAGAAAATAGGAAAAAAATTCTTATGTATGTTAGAGTAATTATCAGATACTGATTCCCTTTCCGTTGAGTTTAAATGTAGTCTTATTATTGTGGGTTTTAATGTGTTCATAATAACCCCATTTAACATTAAGACAGTGAAATCTGTAGTAAAGGCATCCATTTCATTTGTAAATTCATGTTCACATTACATTCTTCCAATTTAAACAGAACTGTTCACTTCTTTTATTGCTATCCTCTTTACATCTCCTCTCAATTTCCAATATATAATACACTAAAAGAAACAAAAAAGCAACAGTTTCAGTTAGTAGATATACATAAACATCTATATTTATTTACATACACAACAGCTTATCCTTGCCCCAGTTTGACACAGGACCTTTGTATGTATCACCAAATGACTTCAAACTCACATTTCCACCTTTTTCCTTCTGATGGGCTGAGATTTTAGGCATGTGCAACCATACTGGGCTCTATGCCTTTATTGTTGAACATTCATTTGGGGATCCATAAAATGTAACCACATGGATGATTTACTTATTACAATTGCCTTTTTGTGTAGTTTGGGGGGTAGAACTCAGGGCCTTGTGCACGTAACCCAAGTGTTCTATTGCTCAGCTACAACTCCAAGCACTTACTTATAATAGACTCAAGATGTTTTATCTTTGCTGCTATTTTTAGAAATAAAGGTGGCTGGATTTTCAAGCATCTACTTTAAACTAACTCTCTGCCCCACATTATTTAAATAACTTACATACTTCAAGTAAAAGTAAATGCCATCCCTTTTTGGTGTGATATGGTTATTTCAGGGGAGACCTTTCTCATTACAAATTACTTTCAGAACCCATTCTTATGAGTCAGAGTGAAAATATTTTGTGTTCTGAGTGTGAATTTAATTTGTAAGAAGGTTAGGTAGTCTGAATCTGACAAGCATTATGGGGTGGGATAGGAAGCAAGATGGACAAACGCTGTATTTTTTTGTAATAAAGTAGGTGTGGACCTCAAGGAATAAAAATGCTTCTCTTGTGTGACTAAGATATTGTCTCTAAATGCATTTCCACAGGAGGAGTTGCATTTTTTAATTAAATTTTTATTTTTTATATTAATTACAGTTTATTTACTTTGTATCCCAGCTGTAGCCTCCTCCCTCATTTCCTCCCAACCCCACCTTCCCTCCCTCATCTCCTCCCTACTCCTCTCTAACTCCAGTGATAGGGGAGGTCCTCCTCCCCTTCCATCTGACCCTAGCTTATCAGGTCTCATCAGGAACTAGCTGCTATGTCCTCCTCTGTGGCCTAACAAGACTGCTCCTCCTTCAAGGGAGGAGGTCAAAGAGCCAGCCATTGAGTTCATGTCAGAGACAGTCTCTGTTCCCCTTACTAGGGAAACCACTTGCATATTGAGCTGCCATAGTCTGTATCTGAGCAGGGGTTCTAGGTTATATCCATGCATGGTCCTTGATTGGAGAATCAGTCTCAGAAAAGACCCCTGTGCCCAGATATATTCGGTCCTTGTGGAGCTTCTGTCCTCTCCAGGTCTTACTAACTCCCCCTTCTTTCATATGATTCCCTGCACTCTGCCCAGGGTTTCCTTATGAGTCTCAGCATCTCCTTTGATACACTGCTAGGTAGAGGCTTTCAGAGGCCCTCTATGGTAGGCTCCTGTCCTGCTTCTTGTTTACTCCTACTTCCAATGTCCATCCCGTTTGGAGTTTTAAAATGTCAGTAAATAAGTTTTGAAAAAATAATTTTATTTGAGTGGTTTGGGTGCTTTCTCTCTTGTTGAAGCAAAACTATAGTTGTTTTGTGGTATGTTAAGTAGACAATGATCCTTATAGAATAAGACACTGGTTTATGTGCTGGAGACGTGTTCAGTAGTTAATAGTACTCACAGTTCTCCCCAAGATTCTGAGTTCAATTCCCTGCACCCACATGGCATCTGACAACTGTCTGATGTCGCCTTCTAGTTCAGAGTACATATATATATATATATATATATATATATATATATATATATATATATATATATATATATAATACATAAATAAAAATTTTAAAAGAGCCCAGCATATTCTCACACCAATTGGATATAATTTTATTATCATTAATGAGTTCATAGCAAAATGAGTAATAAGGAGATGGAAGCCACTGATGCCATATTTTAGCAAGATATTCTTGACATTGGCCTTTTCCTGTTGCTCCCTCTCTCCACTGACTGCATGAGATGAGTAGCTTTGCTCTATCACACATTCTTGCAACTATAGCTGGACCACAGAAATGAAACTTGGTACTCACAGATGGAAAGTTCCTAAACTCTGAGCCAAAATAAATCATTCTGTCTTTAATTTGGTTACCTCGGGCATTTTGTCACAGCAACAGAAATTTATTGAAGCATTCACAATGCCCAGAGGCTCTGGTTTTCCAAGCCAGCTGCCTATATCTTTAGAAACAAGAAGACAGAAGCTGAAGGAACAAATAGCTGATTTACATAGGATACTGATGGACAGCGATGACTAGGAAAGAGAAAAAATTCTGTGGCTTGGCTAAGCTGGCTGTGGTACACAGTTTTGTGTATCTAGGAATATGGTTTAGTTTAGTTTAGTTTAAAATTGGTTGCGCTTACCAAGGAAATATTGTGTCATAAACGAGCTGCATTTAATAAGCTGGGAGGCAGTTTTTAGAATAAACAAAGAAACACAAATGTCAAATTTTTCTCTTGGCCTTAAAAAAAAAAAACATAGGAAAATGAGCCTAGTGAGATGGCTTATTTGATAAAGGCACTTGTTGTGCAAACCTGGGAACTTAAACTTAATCCTCAAAACCCACAGAAAGGTGGAAGGAAAGAACCTACTCCATGAAATTATCCTTTGGCCCCTAGACACACACTAGTGGAAGCTTGGTCACCAACAGCTACACAAACAAACAAACAAACAAAAATAAAACCAGCAAAAGGGGTAAAATGATTTCAGGACATAAAATGAAGCAGGCAATGATGGCTATAATCTTAAACAATACAAAAATATAAGAAATCTAAGGACTTTGTAATTTTACATTGGATCATCCCATCTCAAATCTATGCAGACTGTTTTCCTCTTCTTTTTTCTTATTTTTCAAGTGCTGCGGATGAGACCCAAAACTCATGCATATTCAGCACATGTCCTGCCCCAGAACCCTACCCCTAGATCTTCAGATTTGGTTTTAATTGGGACAGGAGTGTATTAATTTGGCATCTTTGAGAGCTCTTGGGGGGGATGCTTTCACCCCTGTACAGGGGGACTTTCCACCCATGTACTTCTTTGTGTTTTCCCATTTGTTTATGTTTATTCATGGAATAGTTTTGGGTCCTTGCTGCCTTGACAGTGGTAGTAGTAGAAAATGTAATTCAGATATAATTCCAGTTCTCAAGACTTGATAAGACACAATAAAAGGTGAAGGGATTGAATTACATCAAAAGGTGGGGCACAAAGGAGAATTTGAAAGCTGAACTGAATTCCATTCTGTCACATTGCCACCAAGGCCTTTTGGTACATGCCTCAGTGCAGGATAATAAAAGGATGGTCTTATCCTCACACATACCTAAAGAAGCTTGAGCCATTTTATTTAAAGAAATCTATAGGAATAAGCTAGGAGTAAAGCATTTGCCTGGCATGCATGATGCACTGGGTTCCATCCCCAGCACCACATAAAAAATATAGGACCATATTCTCCTGTGGTGCTGGCTACTAATCAGAATAATTAGAGAGAAAGATTCAATGCTCTCTCTCCAATTCTAGAATCACACAGAACAGCCAGCGCTTTGGATTTTCAGAAGTTTCTTTGAAAGTGGCTTATCATCACAGCTGATGACTTGATTCTGACACTGTGGTTGGTAAAATGCTGTATTGTGACACTCCCATTACAGAGAACTTAAATCAGTTAATACACATACTTTCCTCACCCCCGGAGTGAGGGGAGTTGAGGCTTGGCTGACTCAACCTCCAATAAAGCAGGTCTATTGCTGAAATGTAGAATCTTCCCTTTTCCTCAGGGATATGAGTCTCATTCCTCACCATGCCACTTGCTAAAAACTCAATGGAGTTCCTTACAACTTCAAACACTCTGTTCATATTTATTGGAGGGTTTTACTGAACAAAGCTTGAACAGAAAGGAAAATTACAGCAATATCTGACTCAGTCTAAGTCATCTGCTTTATTACAATTTGTTAGCAGTAAAGATAGTGGAAAGGACTCAGGTGACTTCTTTCCTTGATTGTTTTGATCATATTTATGATATGTGCTTATGTCCCTTTAAGGATAAGATCAGAGATTTATGAGAGAATTTATCTAAGAATTTATGAGAGAATTTATCTAAGAATGTACATTAACATGTACATGTGGAATTGGAGGGAACAATGTTGACTCTCCAACTGATGGTCAACTTTTGGATTACATCACAATTGTAAAGTAAACATGTATGTGTCAAGAATGCAACAATATGTTGAATCACAAAAGTCACTTTTGCATACTGTCATTGTAATAGCACAGTTATAGAGAAAATATGTGTGTGTGAAATATGGAAGAGTATATCAAGCCACAAAATCCATTTTACTTACATTTTTTCACTGCTATTAGGTGCATCAAGTAGAAGATTATAATGTTAATCCTAACTTGTATTTATTTATCTTTGTCAGACAATTTACTAGGCCTTCTTATATCTTCATGCTGTGCTGAAATTTATAGTCTTCATAAGTACCCTCTGAGGTCGTTTATTAGTTACTTTTCTGTTGCTGTGATATATACCATGACCAAAATGATTTATGGAAGGAAGAGTTTATTTTGGCTTATGGTTCCAGTAGGAGAGTCTATAATGGTGGCAGAGGCATGGCCGAGGTGAGTGGAGCAGTAAGCTGAGAGATCACATTTTCAACTACAAATGGGAAGCAGGGAGAAGGGGGATGAACCTATAAACTTTCAAAGCCTGCCTCCAGTGATATACTTCCTCTAGGAAGGCCCCACTTTCTAGAACATTCCTTAACTTTCCCCAACAGTACCTCTAGCTAGGAACTATGTTCAATTAATAAGCATATGGGAGTACATTTCCCTTTATAACAAACAGATGGGTACTATTACTATCCTCAATTGTAAAAGATTCAACAGATTTACTTTAAATTAAAGTTTGTTTAAAATGGGAAGAAGGTAGATGCATTATCCCTATCATTATTCACTGTGAACAGGCTCATTTTTCCCTTGCAATGGAAGTAATGAAGGCAATTTTTAGAGAAATTGATTCCTGACATTGGACTTATCTCCCACTAACCCTTTCCTCCTCCAGTGAAAACATACTGTTATTGACTTTTGATAAGAACACAGTAACTACTGTGTAATCACAGTATGTGTCTCAGAAGTGGACTTGGGGTTCTTAGATTGTGTATCTGAGTGTTCTTTACAGCTCTGTGTTCTCCTTTCCAATCTGCTGTCTTCAGGCAAATATCACTTCCATAAAGGAGGAAGACTGATGGATCCAGTTGCCAAGGTAGACAGAATGTGGCCGTGTAGTGCCAGGCTCATGCTGTAATGGGTGATCACACCTCACTAGAACCTTGCAACATATCTTGTAATACCAGCAGGGCCTCCCCTGAGCAGAGACAGCAATTATGCATAGTGGTTTTGAGATGTAAACAAATGTCCATGGGGGACTGACTTAGAATCAGCCAAGTCATTTCATTTACAGCTTGCATCAAATTGGAATGAAGGGCTCTGATAGGGAAATCGAGCACACTCATTTACTATCTCAGCAAGTGGTTTAGAATTCATGTGCAATGTTTTTTTTCTTTGGAGATGTGATTGTATAGTATATTCAAGTCTCAGAAGGCACTTTAGAAAGAGATCATATCTTTAAAATAAATCCCTATTTCTTTTTGTACACTGCTCAAGTATAGCAGTGTGCTTTTGGCCATTTTCCATTACTATTATTTCTCACGACTCATTGCCATAAGCCTGAAAAGGGATAGTGAAAAATTGTGTTTGTATGGAAACTTTAATGCTATCATATCACTTCTCCCTCTCTCATTCTCTGTCTCACTTGATGCTTCAGCAAAAGCTTTAAACAATGAGAGTTGAAATAATTATCTATAAAAATCTAAGGAATAAAAGGGTCAAAAACCGTATATAGAACAGGATAAAGCCAGAGTGCTGTGTCTTCTGGCCCTTGCTTAGTTTAAAACCCAAACTGTGAGAATGGAGGGACATATGCATAAAACAAGAGCTGGAAAAAAGCAAGGGCTTTTGGACCACTATGTCATGCTATATGCTTATGCCACTCAGAACTTTGTAAGACCATTTACTCTGTTGATGACTTGTAGGAAGCATTTACATTTCAAAATACAGAAGAAAAGATACATACTTGGAAGATGAAAAAATAGCAAGTGAACTCAAGAAATGAACAAACTAGTTTGGCAAATAGGACAATGTTGAGTCAGAAATCAAATCAGGCAAGCAGTCTGTGACTGAGACTAAAAGAGAACATGATCAGGACTAATTTCCTGAGGAATCCTGGTCATTGAGGAGCATCATTCTGCATTGCAGGGGAGGTGGGGGGTTGGAAGGTTGGGGCAGGCTGGTTCTTGGCTGGGTCCTAGAGTTCAACTTCCAGACATAGAACATGGGTTCCATTTCTCTCAGGGGCAGCTAGAGCACCTTAGGGTGAGGTCCAAGTGTGTTAGGCTGGGGTGTGGAAAAGGTTTTCCACAGTGTTAACAGTTTAGCTTTTTAGCATGAGGTCATTGATGGCAATGGAAGCTCAGGCGTTCTGAAGCTTACCAAAGTGTTACAGCTCTTGGTAAAGCGGCCTTACTGAGGATGGCAGAGGTGCCAGCCAAATCCCATGCCTGGTTGGCTTGCAGCCAAGACACAGGCATAGTGAAGCCCAGTAAGTGGGCATGAGGGCAGGTCCTGTGAGTGGAAACGCTTCTGAGGACAAATGACGTATCTCAGATGGTCTTAATGTGAGAAAGCAATAACCTTTATTTGTGTGAAAGCAAGGACAATATAAACCCTGGGAAGAGGGAGGGATTTCTAGGGTGACTGTGTTTGATTTGCTGGTGTCAGGGGTCAGAGGTACTTAAACAGTCCTATCACAAGAAGAAACATACAGGACTTAATTATTCTATGGGGCAGATCTCACAGTACAAGTGAAGATCACCACTGGACTAAGATCCTTAGCAGAGTAGAGCTTTTCTAGGAATTTCTAAATACTTGCTAGAGCAGTTTCCTTATCAGGGAAGGGTCTGGTCTGTAATATGCCCTGAGGGCTCTGTGACAATCCTTTACTCCTTACAAAACCTGGAAACACCCAGATCAAGGGAGACTTTTAAAACCCACTGGGAAAAGGGAGTCTATCATCCGAGACCCTAAACTAATAAATTGGCTATCTGGAGATGACTGACTTCAACCTTATCCCACAGACCCCACAGAGGAGTTCTTTATTTGATCTTTAGTTGTGTTTTGTTTTGTTTTGTTTTTTAATTTTTTTTTATTTTTGAGACAGATTTTCTCTGTGTAGTCTTTGCTTTCCTGGACTCTCTCTGTAGACCAGGCTGGCTTGAAACTCATGCTTGCCTTTGCTTCCCTGAGTGCTGGGATTATAGGGGTATACTAACACGCCTGGCAAGGACTTCTTTTTTTTTAACTTATTTATTTTTATTAATTACAGTTTATTCACTTTGTATCCCCCCATAAGGCCCTCCTTCTTCCCCTCCCTTCTTCATGCATGTCCCTCCCCAGGTCCACTGATAAGGGAGGTCCTCCTCTCCTTCCTTCTGATCTTAGTCTATCAAATCACATCAGGAATGGCTGCATTGCCATCTTCTGTGGCCTGGTAAGGCTGCTCTCCCCTCATGGGGAGGTAATTAAAGAGCAAGCCAATCAGTTTATGTCAGAGGCAGTCCCTCTTCCCATTACTATGGAACCCACTTGGACACTGAACTGCCATGGGCTACATCTGTGCAGGGGATCCAGGTTATCCCCATACCTGGTACTTGGTTGGAATATGAGTCTCTGGGAAGACCCCTATGTTCAAATTTTCTTGTTCTGTTGCTCTCTTTGTGGGGCTCCTGTCCTCTCCAGATCTTACTATTTCCCACTTCTTACATAAGATTCCTGGCACGTTGCCCAACAGTTGGCCATAAGTCTCAGTGTCTGCTTTGATAGTCTGCAGGGTAG
Source organism: Psammomys obesus (assembly GCF_907164565.1). Classification (NCBI taxonomy): domain Eukaryota; kingdom Metazoa; phylum Chordata; class Mammalia; order Rodentia; family Muridae; genus Psammomys; species Psammomys obesus. The sequence continues at coordinate 3,304,404 of NW_026594184.1, read as the reverse complement.
AGGTCCTCTGTGGCAGGTTCCTAGTTTGTTTCCTGTTTTCTTCTTCTTCTGATGTCCATCCTCTTTGCCTTTTGGGATGCGGATTGAGCATTTTAGCCAGGGTCCTCTCTCTTGATTAGTTTCTTTAGATGTATAGGTTTTAGTAGGTTTATCCTATGTTATATGTCTATATGAGTGAGTATATACCAAAGAGACAAAGATTTGGGCTCTGTAGAAGAAATAGGAAATGCGCTGGGGCTAAAGGACTTGATGATGGGTTCAAATGCGTCTTCTTTCATACTAAATGTTTAACCTTGGGAGAGTTTGTTTACATATTTACTTTTGTATGCAACAAATGTATACCACTCCAAGTGCTATATATTAACTTATTTAAACTTTATAATAATCCTATAAATCAGGTATTACTATAAGCTTTGTTTTTTATTTTATTTTACTTTCTGTGGTGTTGGGGATGGAACTCAAGGACTTGAACATGCTAGGCAAGTGCTGAACTAGTACCTCTAACTATCATCCTCAACTGTACCAAAGAAGTAAATGAGGACCAGAAAATGTGAGGTGAAATTACTTGTCTAAAGCTATACAATTAATAAGTGGCAGGACTGGGAATCCAGTTGAGATGCTGTACAAATTCTTGTCTATGAACTAAGATGCCATAGCTCAGCTTTTCTGATGATCAGCTTCTCACTTATCAAACAGACCATTTCGGTAGTGTTGTGAGGAATAAATATTTTAAGGTGTCAGTAAAAATACCTGGTATAAAGAAGTACTCAATATAATGCATTCTTGGAAAAAAAATAGATTACTCCTTCCTGGAAAGTTCAGATTCTCCTGACTCACTGGACAAAATATTGTGTGGGTATGTTTTTATGTATATTCTGCCTCATCTGTTGGGTTTTCTAAATTTTCTTCTGCCTGGCACTTTCTCTCATTACACAATAGGTGATTTTGTAATTACTATTTTAATGCACGTGATGTTTAATGTCCTAGCACCTCCTACACCCTATGGAGCAGAACACCCTCCAGGTTCTAGCTCAACCTCAAAATAGGAGTTACAAAGCCAGCCCTACTCATGTTCAAAACAGAACATCCCTGCAGAATTGAGCTGCTAAAGGAATAAATTCACTCTTCAGATACCTCATAGTATTCTTTGATTGTGTGCTAGGTGACATGTCATACATACACACATATACATGTATGCCTGTGTGCATGCACACAGGAAAAAAATACACCAGTAGAAAAGACAGTAGGTGTGGCCCTCACAGGCTCATGTATTTGAATGCTTACTCATCGGGGAGTGATAATATTTGAGAAGAGTTAGACCAATTAGGAGGTATTTCTTGGAGTAAATGTGGCCTTGTTGAAGGAAATGTGTCACTGGGGGATTGGGGAATTTGAGCTTTCGAAAGCCCATGCCAAGCCCAGGCTTCTACTTTTTTATTTTTTAATTTATTAATTTTTTATTAATTACAGTATATTCACTTTGTATTCCAGCTGTAACTCCTTCTCTCATTGCCTCCCAATCCCACCCTCACCCCTCTTCTCCTCTCATGCTCCTCCCCAGGTCCACTGATAGGGGAGGTCCTCCTCCCCTTCCTTCTGACCCTAGCCTATCAGGTCTCATCAGGACTGCCTGCATTGCTTTCCTCTGTGGGCTGGTAAGGCCACTCCCCCTCAAGGGAAGGTGATCAAAGAACAGGCCAATCAGTTAGTGTCAGAGACAGTCCCAGTTCCCATTCCTATGGAACCCACTTGGACACTGAACTGCCATGGGCTACATCTGTGCAGGGGTTCTAGGTTATCTCCATGAATGGTCCTTGGTTGGAGTATCAGTCTCAGAAAAGAACCTTGTACTCAGAATTTTTGGTTCTGTTGCTCTCCTTGTGGAGCTCTTGTACCCTCCAGGTCTTTCTATCTCTGTCTTTTTTCATAAGATCCCCTGCACTCTGTCTGCCCAAAGTTGGCTGTGAGTCTTAGCATCTGTTCCCTGTTTTCTCCTTTTTCCAATGTCTGTCGCATTTACCTTTCTGAGTGAGGATTGATCATCTTACTGAGGGTTCTCCTTGCTTAGTTTCTTTGGGTGTACAGATTTTAGTATGTTTATCCTGTATTATAGGTCTAATATCCACTTATAGGTGAGTATATACTATGTGTTTCTTTCTGCTTCTGGATACCTCACTCAGGATGATCTTTTCTAGTTCCTACCATTTGTCTGCAAATTTCATGATTTCCTTGTTTTTAATTGCTGAGTAGTATTCCATTGTGTAAATGTACCACAATTTCTGTATCCATTCCTCCATTAACATCTGGGTTGTTTCCAGATTCTGGCTATTATAAATAAAGCAGCTACGAACATGGTTTGGCAAATGTCCTTTTTGTATACTTAAGCATATTTTGGATATATGCCTGGGAGTGGTATGGCTGGATCTTGAGGTAGCACTATTCCTAATTGTCTGAGAAAGAGCCAGATTGATTTCCAAAGTGGTTGTACAATTTTACATTCCTACCAGCAAGGGTGGAGGGTTCCCCTCTCTCGACATCCTCTCCAGCATATGTTGTCACTTGAGTTTTTGATCTTAGGCCTAGGCTTCTTCCTTTTCTCTTTCTGCCTGCTGATGAGGATGTAGCTCTCAAGTACTTCTAAAGCACCATCTCTGCCATGAATGCTGCCAAGCCCTCTGCCATGGTTATTATGTGCTAAGCCTCTGAAACTGTAAGCAAGCCCTGAATTATACGCTTTCACTTATAAGAGTTTCTATGGTCATGGTGTCTCTTCACAGCAAGAGAACACTAAATGACAGTAAGGTTATAGGAACTCTGCATTATATCCTGGAGATATAGCAGAGCTTCACTTTGCTTAGCTTTCATCATCAGGGAGTTGTAATATTTGACAAATCAAACACTGTCTCCTGATGCTTTTTCTTTTTTCTTTACCTCACAGCATCATTTAGCCTTCCTTCATCAGCTGGCTGCAGGGTCCAGCTCCCAGAAACTAAGTGATCTGATGAAAGTAATCTCAGCTAAAGTGTTTATCCAGCCAGCAGGTTAATGTGTTACTCTTCCTAAGTAATGTGTTCATTTCAAAAGGGGCTCTATGGAAAACATTAAGACATGATAGCAGGAAATTTCAGGTATCATTACAGCCCAGAGTAAAGGAGACCACCTAGTTGGGACCTGGGCTTTCAGAATTAGCATCTGTCTAGTTTTGAGGATGGCCTTTTGGGAAGTTTTCCTGGGGACCAAGGTGCCTCTCTTCTTGTGGCTTTAAGTATGTCACGCTCAAAGTTTGATTAAATGAAAAAAATTTCAATACCCCTGATTTGTATTTAGAATGTGTTCTTTTTGGAGTGTGGAATAAAATTCTCTTGAACACAGATGCTGTTTGCACCTAGATAAAATCTGACAGTGCTCAGTATCTGGTAGGCAACATTCCAAAAACCTTTTATATGCCATCTCATTTCATTCTCACCAGCAACCGTGGGAAGTAGACACTATAATTAGCTTACTTTTCAAAAAGGGACCAAGATATAGAGAGAAGTAAGGTGTACAATGTCATACTGCTATAAACATGACTTTAAATCACATACAACAGCATTTGGAGTCAAGTTTCCTTTAGTTGCATAGTATCAGCAGGTAGAGCAGAAAACCATTGGCTCAGAGAGACATTCCTCCCCAGGAGGGCATCTCTTTTCATCATATATCCCGAGTAGAGTGCTGCTCTATGATTGGTAACACCAGAGACAGGTCACTAGACTCTGCTCTTAAGAGCCTATTCTGATACTTTTCCCTAAGACTCTCTAAGCATCACCCAATGTTTGGTTGTGAGTCTCAGCATCTGTTTTTATGTGCTGCTGAGTAGAGTCTCTCAGAGGACAATTTTGTCAGGCAAGCTTAGCAGAGTATCGTTTATACAGTCAGGGATTGGTACTCTCTCATAGGGTAGGACTTTGGTTGGACATTCCCTCAGTCTCTGATATATCTGTTCTTTTTTTATACTTGCGCGTAGGCAGGGAGTCCTGTGGAAAAGTGGGAAGAAAGAGAAAAGAACCTGGAGGTGACAGGAGCTCCACAACCAACAGAGCCAACTAACCAAGGTCCAGATAGTCTTGCAGAGACTGAAGCATCGACTAAGGACCGTGCACCAAAGACCTAGGTCCCCTACAAAGATGTAGTAGATGAGCAGCTTAGGCCTCATGTGTGTCCTTTAAGTGGGAGAAGTGGGATTGCATTGGGCAGGGGCTCACTTGCTGGCTTTTTTGATCAATTTCCTCTGGTGGGACTGCTTTGCCAGGCCACAAGAGAAGATGACAAGCTCAATCCTGATGAGCTGGGGTAGATGGGAAAGGGAGCTCCCCTTTTCTGAGCAATATGTGAGGAGGGAGGAAGCGGAAGGGAGGTGAACTGGTAGGGGAGAAGGGATGGGGATACAACCAGGATGTACAGTGAATAAAAAAATAAATTAACTGAAAAAAGAAAAAAGAGCCTATTCTGTTCATCACTTGTGGCACCTTCTTCTCTTGTGTTACAACAGGTTTTCCCAAGAAGTCCTGTAGCACTCTTCTTTTCTCATACCACTCTGTTTCACAGGGGAAAGGAGAGTTGTACGTCTTGTACATACCTTAAGTACCAGCACTCAGGAGGCAGAGGCAGGTTGATCTCTTTGAGATCGTGCCCAACTCCCTCTACAGAGTGAGTTTCAAGTCATCAGGAGCTACATTTATTATATAAATGGAGGCATTGTCTCAAATAAAAAGGAGTAGAGGGAATGCCTAGATCTGGTCATTGTTTTAAAGTTTGCTAAGGAATATCCAAAGCATGACTAATATAACAAAAGTAAAATTGGGGGAGGGGGAGTGTCAGTGGAATGATGGCTTAGCAATTAGGAACACTTGTTGCTCTTGCAGAAGATCTGTATTCAGTTCCCAGCACCCACATGTGTCTCACAACTGTTTATGGGATTCAGTGCCCTCTTGGATCCCAGAGAATCTAGGCACACATAGTGCACATACATGCATGTAGGCAAAACACTCATACAGATAAAATAAGATAAATAAAAACTTTTCTTTTAAAGTAAAAGAAAGTTTTGCCACATTAACCCTTCAGTGTAGTATAGTCAAATCAGGTTTTCTCACAAGGCAATTTGTATGCTGTGCCTCTGAATCTACAATGCATCTTCCTTCTCTCACTAGTAGAGCACTTACTGTGTATTAAACATTGCATTAAGTAAAAACCACCACCATTATCAGTAACAACACCCCCTCCCAAACCTCCACCTTCTGTAATCTTTAATTTCACAGTGTGTTCTTCATTTTACTTCTGATGAATAGGAAAAGAGAAGCAATTTGCCCAAAGTCACTAGAATACCAATGAATGTTTACTAGCTTCTTGCTCGTTTTCTGCATTTGCACATTGTCATTCAGTTTCATCTCAGTTTCACAGTAACAGCACCCGTGCATATTGATATTACAAGCACAATAGCACGAACACAAACTACAGTGACATCATTAATGCATCAGCATGATACCTGAGGGCTAGAGCATGCTTCAGCATGATTATAGGTAGATATTTGGCAAATCAGAAATTGGAAAAGTAAGATTTTCTGTAACTGCAAATACAAATATTCTATATATGTGTTCATTGTTTTTCCTGTGGTAATAAATCTAGTGCAATTATGATATGGAATGTGGTCTACATGACATAGTTTAGGTATTTCAGGAAGATTTGGATTTACCCATAAATAATTAAAACGTAGTTCAATTGGGGTGTTGTTTTGAAAAGAATTTAAAAGTAATGATCCAGCTCATTCACTTTTAAAATGAAGAAAAGTGATGTTTTATTTAAGAGAAAAAAATAAAATACATTCCTGGCCCACATTTTAAACATTCAAAGAAAAGAGGAACAAAAAATAACTAAAAGGAATAAAAGGAAAACAACCCTGTAAAAGTGGTAATAAAGAACGATATAGATTGCTGGAATGGGGCAGAGTGAAAAGCAACATAAAGAGGCCAGAAAAATATCAAAAAAAGAAGGGAAGTTAGTATGATATGGAAAGGATAGGAGCTCTACAAGGACCAAATATATCCGGGCACAGGGTCTTTTCTGAGACTGACACTCAACCAAGGACCATCTATGGATATAACCTAGAACTTCGGCTCGGATGTGGCCCGTGGTAGCTCAGTAACCAAGTAGTTTTCCAAAGTAAGGGGAACACGGACTATTTCTAACAGGATCTCAAGGGCAGGCTGTTTGACCCCCCCCCCCAGGGGAGGAGCAGTCTGTTAGGCCACAGAGGAGGACTTTGCAGCCAGCCCTGAAGATACCTGATAAAACAGGGTCAGATGAAAGGGGAGGAGGTCCTCCTCTATCAGTGGACTTGGAAAGGGGCAGGGAGGAGACCAGGGAGGGAGTGTGGGGTTGGGGAGGGAATGAGGGAGCGGGATACAGCTGGGACACAGAGTTAACAAAATGTAACTAAAAAGAAAAATAAAATAAAAAAAAAGAAAAAAAAAGAAGAGAACTGATCTTAGTAATGCAAGGAAAGTAAAGGAGAAATGGCAAGAACATAAATAATAAACTCTCACAGCAAATCATTTATGTTCTTAGGAGTGTCTTGTTACACAACTTATAAAACTACTAAAAATAAATACCATAGTTAACTTAAAAAAAAGAACAAGCTCTCCTAATTGCTAGTCTCATCAATACCATACCATTTTAATTATAGTATATAAATAATTTCATTATATTTATATATAATAAATAATTTGAGTATTTCTTCCATTGGTGGGTGTTTAGATTATTTTAAAGTATCCTTTTAATATTAAAACTAAAGTTGCTTATTTTCTTCTTTTAGATTATTGCTTTAGGATCATTTCCAGGATCAAAATTCTGTTCTGAAGCTATGATCCTATTTAATAATTCTTGACTCAGTTCACAATGCCTAAAGTGCCAGAAATATACCTGTTATTTAAGAGCCCATATACTATTGGGTTTTGTGAATTGCTATTTTTGCCAGCTGAGTTAGGAGTAAATAATGTCTCGTAGCTTTGAATTTATATATTTTTTTGTCCATTTGCTATCTAAAAAGCTCTTATTGAGTTATAATTCTTCTTATGCAGATTTCATGTTATGAACTTATATGTAATCATGCTAGTATTTTCATATTTGTTTCAATACTAGCCTTACACTGTTATGTTATATTCTCTGCCTTATCTTCCCTTAGTAATATTTTTAGTAAAAAAATATTAAAGCCATATAGTTAAAAGTCAATTACTTCCAGATTTTTAAATGTTAAAATTTATTATTATTATTGATGTGTCACTATGTCTATTTGTTTGTGTGCAGGCCAGAGAACCAGTTTGTGGAGCCTTTCTCTCCTTTCATTTTTACATATGTTCCAATGGTTGAACTCAGGTTATCAGGCTTGTGCTTTTTTTTCTTTTTTCTTTTTTTTTTTTTTAATACACTGATCCATCTTCAGGCCATAATTTCAGGGTTTTGAGCTTTCTTTAAGTATTTATATTTTAATTCGTGTAATAATATCACATATAGCCACACATAAAATTTTATGTTCATTTCACTGCATATTTATGACTAATTACCCTATAGTAAACTAAACCCAACTTACGAATAGTAAAGTATGAACTGAATGATTGTGATGTGCCAAGGAAGGGTCTCATTGCAGTAATGAATCACTCTGGTTGAAGATGTCAGTCAGAGAGGTGACACGTGTGGGGGAAAGATTAAATACAAAATCTCTGTATCTTCCTCTCAACTTTGATTCGGGCTTAAACTGCAAAGAAATAAAATGCTAAATGAAAAAAAATCGTTATCTTTAATTTTTTTCCTTTCTCAAATATTTGTTACTGGTGAATTTTCATACTATGCCAAAACAGAAATTTCTCAGTAACACTGGACATACAAATGAGTAAAAGAGCTTTCTCAGCGCAGACCTAACTGCCTGGGGCCTGCAGCCACTGAGGCGGAGCCCCAAGCCCTTTATCGGCAAAGGCCAGCAGTACTGTGTCTCGGAGCCCCAGATTCACTCGCGGCGGCTGCACCATCCTCCCAGGGCCCGAGTCTGCTAGACGCCATACTAGCTCCGCACGAGCGCCATCACTGACGGTACGGCCCGCCCAATCCCACAGTGACAGAGAATACGCTATATACTCACCAAAACCAGACAAAAACGCCATACAAGCTAGACACACCAGGCGCTGGGCCTCCGAAGCTTGGAGAGCACAGTAAAGAGACCCCAGGACTTCCCAGAAAGCATCTGGACTAGCAACCCAGTCTCCAGTTACAGCGGGACTTTCTAACCTGGCGGCGGAGCAGCACTGAGCTGGCGGGGCACATCAGCCCTCCAGTTTAAGACTAACCAGGGCCAAACCAGAGAACAGAAAGGCTGATTACCCCGATTCCCACTGACGTGACCACCCTGAAATCTCCAGCTGCAGCAAGACCTCATAACCTGGCAGTGACAGCAGCACGGAACTGGCGGAGCACATCAAAGAAGCAGGGCCAAACCAGAGAACAGAGAGCCCAGATACGCCAATCTCTGCCAAGTGTCCTGCCTGTAAGTGAGTGCACCCTTGAGAATCTGCAGCTCCACTGATCCTGGGTTCTGCTTAAACAGAAGCCAGGCATCGAACCCCCTCCCACCCATATACCCACTTTGGGAAACAGAGGGGCACTTGGAACATTGAAGTTCCTGCTCTGTGGGTCTAATTGAGGAGTTAAGGCAGTTAATGCCAGAAATTGCGCTGCGATCATCACTAGCGCCTGCGACATATACATTGCAGAGCCCCTCCCACACACTCAAGGGTTCAACATTAGCCATCACTCTGTCCCTCGAGACACACGCCCACACCCACTTACACACACACACACATATACACACACACGCACGCACGCTTGCATTTGCCTCTGTTTGCGCCTGCGTACTTTCCTCCCACAGGTACAGCTAGTCCTCAGCATACGCTAAGGACACGGGACCTCTCTCAACTTCCTGAAGAATTCTCCAGACTCGAGAGAGAGACAGTACCAGTCTGATTGGCAGAATCCAAAAACAAACAGGGAAGGTCTCAGACAAGCCAATGGCCAGGGGTAGGCGAAAGAACACTTCCAACATAAATCAGGACATCATGACTTCACCAGCAAACCCCAAAACCGATGGATACTCCAATTCATCAGAAGCACAGGAAAATGACCTTAAAGCCATGCTTGCTCAATTATTTGAGGCTTATAAGGAGGAAATGAACAAATCTTTCAAAGAGTTGGCCAGTCAATTGGAGGTAAAGAAAGAAGAAATAGACAAAACCCTTAAAGAAACACAGGCAAACATAGCCAAACAAATAGAGGCACAAGTAGAGAAAAAATTAGTGGCATACAAAAAGGAAATGAACAAGGAAATAGAGTCCATCGTAGAGAGACAGGAATCCAAATTCAAACACATAAAAGAAATGGTGCAAGGCATGAAAACAGAATTAGAATCAATAAAGAAAACACAAAATGAGAAAACTCTTGAGCTGGAGAACTTGGAGAAAAGATCAGGAACCACAAAAGTAAGCATCACCAACAGAATACAAGAGATGGAAGAGAGAATCTCTGGAGCTGAAGACACACTTGCAGAAATTGATACTTCTCTCAAAGAAAAAGTAAAATCAGAAAAATTCCAATCACAAAATATCCAAGAAATCAAGGATGCTATGAAAAGACAAAATCTAAGAATAATAGGAATTGATGAAAAAGAAGACTCCAGGCTCCAAGGTCCAGAAAATATTTTCAAAAAAATTATAGAAGAAAATTTTCCCAACTTAAAGAAAGAGATGTCCATAAATATACAAGAGGCCTACAGAACACCAAATAGACTAGACCAGAAAAGAAACACATCACGTCACATCATAGTCAAAACACTAAATCTACAGAACAAAGAAAAGATATTAAAAGCAGCAAGGGAAAAAGGCCAAGTAACATATGAAGGTAGACCTATCAGAATCACACCAGACTTCTCATCAGAAACTATGAAAGCCAGAAGGGCCTGGGCAAGCATCATGGAGACTCTAAGAGATCACAAATGTCAACCGAGACTACTATACCCTGCAAAGCTTTCAATCAACATAGATGGAGAAAACAAAATATTCCATGACAAAACTAAATTTACGCAATATCTATACAGCAAACCAACCCTACAGAAGATACTAGAAGGAAAACTCCAATCCAACGAAAACGAATTCACCCAAGAAAACAGGGCATACAGATAACATCCCAACAAAAATGAAAAGAAAACAAGCAATGAAACAAGGTAAGATCATCGACTCCATTACAAAAGGAACTAACATGCATTGGTCAATATTATCTATCAATATTAATGGACTCAACTCACCAATAAAAAGACACAGGCTAACAGAATGGTTACGGAAACAGGACCCAACATTCTGTTGCATCCAAGAAACACACCTATGCAACAAAGATAAACACTACCTCAGAGTAAAGGGCTGGAAAAATGTTTTTCAAGCAAATGGTTCCAGAAAACAAGCTGGAGTAGCCATCCTAATATCTAATAAAATAGACTTTCAACCCAAGTTAATCAAAAAAGATAAGGAGGGCCACTATATTCTCATCAAAGGAAAAATCCAACAAGAGGACATCACAATTTTGAATATCTATGCCCCAAATACAAGAGCACCTACATTCGTAAATGAAACAATATTAAAGCTTAAATCATACATTGATCCTAATACCTTAATAGTAGGAGACTTCAACACCCCACTCTCATCAAGGGACAGATCAACCAGACAGACACCAAATAGGGAAATAAAAGCACTCACAGAATCCCTAAATCAAATGGACCTAATAGATGTCTACAGATCTTTTCACCCAAACTCAAAAGAGTACACCTTCTTTTCAGCACCACATGGAACCTTCTCCAAAATAGACCATATAGTTGGTCACAAAGCAAGCCTCAACAGATACAAATGGATTGAAATAATCCCTTGTATACTATCTGACCACCATGGACTAAAGCTGGACATCAACAACAACAGAAACAACAAAAAGCCGACACGCACATGGAAACTGAACAACTTACTACTCAATGACAGCTGGGTCAAGGAAGAAATAAAGAAAGAAATTAAAGACTTTCTAGAATTCAATGAAAATGAAGGCACAACATACCCAAATTTATGGGACACATTGAAAGCAGTGCTCAGAGGAAAATTTATAGCACTAAGTGCCTACAAGAAGAAATCCGTAACATCACATACAAACAACTTAATGGCCCAACTGAAAAACCTAGAAAAAAAAGAAGCAGATACACCCAAGAGGAGCAGACGGCTGGAAATAATCAAACTAAGGGCAGAAATCAATCAATTAGAAACAAATAAAATTATCCAAAGAATCAATGAAACAAAAAGCTGGTTCTTTGAGAAAATCAACAAGATAGACAAACCCTTAGCCAAACTAACTAAAAAGCAGAGAGAAACCATACAAATCAGCAAAATCAGACAGGAAAATGGGGACATAACTACAGACACTGAGGAAATCCAAACGATTATTAGGTCATACTACAAAAGCCTATATGGCACAAAATTTGAAAATCTAAATGAAATGGATAACTTTCTTGACAGATTCCATCTACCAAAATTAAGTCAAGATCAGGTAGAAAGACTGAATAGTCCTATATCTCCCAAGGAAATTGAAGCAGTCATTAACAGTCTCCCCTCCAAAAAAAGCCCTGGACCAGATGGCTTCAGCGCAGAATTCTACAAGACCTTCAAAGAAGTACTAACACCAATTCTCCTCAAACTATTCCATAAAATAGAAACAGAAGGAACACTACCAAACTCATTCTATGAAGCCACAGTCACTTTGATACCTAAACCACACAAAGATCCAACCAAAAAAGAGAACTTCAGACCTATCTCTCTTATGAACATTGATGCAAAAATACTCAATAAAATACTTGCAAACCGAATCCAAGAACACATCAAAGATATCATCCACCATGACCAAGTAGGCTTCATCCCAGGAATGCAAGGGTGGTTCAACATACGGAAATCCATCAATGTAATCCACCACATAAACAAAATGAAGGAGAAAAACCACATGATCATCTCCTTAGATGCTGAAAAAGCATTTGACAAAGTCCAACACCCATTTATGTTTAAAGTCTTGGAGAGATCAGGGATACAAGGCACATACCTAAAGATAGTAAAGGCAATATACAGCAAGCCTATAGCCAACATCAAACTCAATGGAGAGAAACTTAAATCAATCCCACTGAAATCAGGGACAAGACAAGGCTGCCCACTCTCTCCATATCTCTTTAACATTGTACTTGAAGTCCTAGCCAGAGCAATAAGACAACTAAAGGAGATCAAGGGGATACAAATCGGAAAGGAAGAGGTCAAAGTGTCACTATTTGCAGATGATATGATAGTATACATGAGCGAACCCAAAGATTCAACCAGAGAACTTCTTCAGCTGATAAACACCTTCAGCAAAGTGGCAGGATACAAAATCAACTCAAAAAAATCAGAAGCCCTCTTGTATACCAAAGACAAAAAGGCCGAGAAAGAAATTAGGGAAACAACACCCTTCACAATAGCCACTAATAACATAAAGTACCTTGGTGTGACTCTAACCAAGCAAGTGAAAGACCTGTTTGAGAAAAACTTCAAGTCTTTGAAGAAAGAAATTGAAGAAGATCTCAGAAGATGGAAAGATCTCCCGTGCTCATGGATTGGTAGGATTAACATTGTGAAAATGGCCATCCTGCCAAAAGCAATTTACAGATTCAATGCAATTCCCATCAAAATACCAACTCAATTCTTTACAGACCTTGAAAAAAAGATTCTCAGCTTCATATGGAGAAACAAAAAACCCAGAATCTCCAAAACAATCCTGTACAACAACAGATCATCTGGAGGTATCTCCATTCCCGATCTCAAGCTGTACTACAAGGCAACAGTAATAAAAACTGCATGGTATTGGCATAGAAACAGAAAGGAGGATCAATGGAATCGCATAGAAGACCCAGAAATAAACCCACACACCTATGAATACTCAATATTTGACAAAGAAGCCAAATCCATTCAATGGAAAAAAGACAGCATCTTCAACAAATGGTGCTGGACCAACTGGATGTCTACATGCAGAAAAATGAAAATAGACCCATATTTATCACCCTGCACAAAACTAAAGTCCAAGTGGATCAAGGACCTCAACATAAAACCAGATACTCTAAATCAGCTGGAAAAAAAAGTGGGAAACAGCCTAGAACTCATTGGCACAGGAGACAACTTCCTGAACAGAACACCAACAGCACAGGCTCTAAGAGCAACAATCAATAAATGGGACCTCATGAAACTGAAAAGCTTCTGTAAAGCAAAAGACACTGTCATCAAAACAAATAGACAGCCTACAGATTGGGAAAGAATCTTCACCAACCCTTTATCTGACAGAGGGCTAATATCAAGTATATATAAAGAACTAAAGAAGCAGAAAAGCAACAAACCAAGTAATCCACTTAAAAAATGGGGAACAGAGCTAAACAGAGAATTCTCGAAAGAGGAACATCGAATGGCAGAGAAACACTTAAAGAAATGCTCAACCTCATTAGCCATTAGGGAAATGCAAATCAAAACGACCCTGAGATTTCACCTTACACCCATCAGAACGGCCAAGATGAAAAACTCAAGTGATAGCACATGCTGGAGAGGTTGTGGAGAAAAGGGAACCCTCCTCCATTGCTGGTGGGAATGTAAACTGGTTCAACCACTCTGGAAGTCAATCTGGCGCTTTCTCAGACAACTAGGAGTAGTGCTACCTCAAGACCCAGCTATACCACTCCTAGGTATATACCCAAAATTTGCTCAAGTACACAACAAGGACATTTGTTCAACCATGTTCGTAGCAGCTTTATTTGTAATAGCCAGAACTTGGAAACAACCCAGATGTCCATCAACGGAGGAATGGATACAGAAATTGTGGTATTTTTACACAATGGAATACTACTCAGCAATCAAAAAGGAGGAAATCATGAAATTTGCAGGCAAGTGGTGGGATCTAGAAAAGATCATTCTGAGTGAAGTATCCCAGAAGGAGAAAGACAAACTTGGTATATACTCGCTTATATAGACCTACAAGACATGATAAACATAATGAAATCTACACACCTAAAGAAGATAATCAAGAAAGTGGACACAGGCGAAGGTGATTAATCCTCATTTAGAAAGACAAATGGGATGTGCCTTGAACTTATGACAGGAGTCTACCACAAAAGGCATCTGAAAGACTCTACCTAGCAGTGTTTCAAAGCAGACACTAAGACTCATAACCAAACCCTCGGCAGAGTGCAGGGAATCATATGAAAGAAGGGAAGTTAGTATGATATGGAAAGGATAGGAGCTCTACAAGGACCAAATATATCTGGGCACAGGGTCTTTTCTGAGACTGAAACTCAACCAAGGACCATCTATGGATATAACCTAGAACTTCTGCTCGGATGTGGCCTGTGGTAGCTCAGTAACCAAGTAGTTTTCCAAAGTAAGGGGGACACGGACTATTTCTAACAGGATCTCAAGGGCAGGCTGTTTGACACCTCCCCCCAGGGGAGGAGCAGTCTGTTAGGCCACAGAGGAGGACTTTGCAGCCAGCCCTGAAGATACCTGATAAAACAGGGACAGATGAAAGGGGAGGAGGTCCTCCCCTATCAGGGGACTTGGAAAGGGGCAGGGAGGAGACCAGGGAGGGAGTGTGGGGTTGGGGAGGGAATGAGGGAGCGGGATACAGCTGGGACACAGAGTTAACAAAATGTAACTAAAAAGAAAAAATAAAAAAAAATAAAAAAAAAAAACAATTAAGTGAATAAAAAAAAAAAAAAACAAATGAGTAAAAGAATCCTTGGTTTAGGAGCCTACTATAGAGGCTCCTCTGAAAGGCACCACCAAACAAACTTTGGGCAGAGCTCAGGGAGTCTTAGGGAAGAAGAGAGGGGTTGGGATAGAGGGGCATGGAGGGGCAGGAGCCTCACAAGGAGACCAACACAGCTAAAGGATCTGAGTCCAGGGGTTCCTGCAGAGAATAATGTATCCAATGAGGACCATGCATGGAGAGGACCTAGACTCCCGGCTCAGATGTGGTTGATTGGCAGCTCAGTCTCCACTTGGATCTCTGAGTGAGGGGATCAGGGGCTGACTCTATCATGAACTCGGTTGACTGCCCTTTGATCACTCACTCTTGATGATGCAGCCTTGCCAGCCACAGAGGGAGAGGATCCAGGCAGTCCTGATGAAACTTGACAAGCTATAGGCAGATGGCAATGGTAGAGAACTCCCCCTTTCAGGGGACTAGGGGAAAAGGATAGGGGGAAGAGGGAGGGAGGGAAGGTGGGTCTGGGGGGGAGTTGAGGGGGGGAGCTTTAATCAGGATATATAGTGAATAACTTATGAAATATAATTTTAAAAAGGTAAAAAAGTAATAGTTGAACAAAAAGAATTCCTGTTTTGATTCAGTTTTTACAGGAAATGATATTTTCAAAGAAGAACATTTAGTTTTTTTTGATACATAGGTTCATTTTAGAAACCTGGTTCAAAGCTGGGGGTGGTAGCATACACCTGTAATCCCAACGCTTGGGAAATGGAGGTGGATGGATCTATCATTCCAGCCTAGTAGGGGTTACAAAAAATGAGACCCTGTCTCAAAACAAGAAAACCATCCAGAAAAGAATAGGGTCTCTGCTTTTGGATGATATTAATCATATATTGAACTAAGTTTTATCAAATACCTTCTAAGGGGGTTGAATAAACAATCAGTCATTTTTAGTGAGCACCTGAATTCATCTGCTACGTTTTGCTCATGGCACTCAATGGGAGACGGTATGGCATACTAGGTAGAACAAACTTCTGAATGAAAATCCAGTCAGACCATATACCTTTGTTAAGTATTCTGTAGTAAAGCATGCACCCTGCTGTAAGATAGAAATAATTTGGAACACTTTTCAGTTGGTTAGTTGTTAGCTTGGTTAGTTTTTATTGTGGAAAACTTTTGCTGTATCTGTTGTATTTTTTTAATTTAATTTAATTTTATTAATTACACTTTATTCACTTTGTATCCCCCCATAAGCCCTTCCCTCTTCCCCTCCCGGTCCTACCTTCCCTCCCCCTTCTTCACGCATGCCCCTCCCCAAGTCCACTGATAAGGGAGGTCCTCCTCTCCTTCCTTCTGATCTTAGTCTAACAGATCACATAAGGAGTGGCTGCATTGCCATCTTCTGTGCCCTGGTAAGGCTGCTCTCCCCTCAGGGGGAGGTGATCAAAGAGCAGGCCAATCAGATTATGTCAGAGGCAGTCCCTCTTCCCATTACTATGGAACCCACTTGGACACTAAACTGCCATGGGCTACATCTGTGCAGGGGTTCTAGGTTATCTCCATGCATGGTACTTGGTTGGAGTATGAGTCTCTGGGAAGACCCCTGTGCTCAAATTTTCTGTTTCTATTGCTCTCCTTATGGGGTTCCTGTCCTCTCCAGATCTTACTATTATTTCCCACTTCTTACATAAGATTCCATGCACTCTGCCCAACAGTTGGCCATAAAGTCTCAGCTTCTGCTTTGATAGTCTGCAGGGCAGAATCTTTCAGAGGCCCTCTATGGCAGGTTTCTAGGTTGTTTCCTGTTTTCTTCTTCTTCTGATGTCCATCCTCTTTGCCTTTCAGGATGGGGATTGAGCATTTTAGTCAGGGTCCTCTCTCTTGCTTAGTTTCTTTAGATGTACAATTTTTAGTAGGTTTATACTGTTATGTCTATATGAGTGAGTATACACCGTGTGTGTCTTTCTGCTTCTGGGACAGCTCACTCAGGATGATCTTTTCCAGGTCCCACCATTTACCTGCAAATTTCATTATTTCCCTATATTTTATTGCAGAGTAATACTCCATTGTGTAGATGTACCACAATTTCTGCATCCATTCTTCAGTTGACGGGCATCTTGGCTGTTTCCAGCTTCTGGCTACTACAAATAAAGCTACCACAAACATGGTTGAGCAAATGTCCTTATTGTGTACTTGAGCCTCTTTTGGATATATGCGTAGGAGTGGTATGGCTGGGTCTTGAGGAAGCACTATTCCTAGTTGTCTGAGAAAGCGCCAGATTGCTTTCCAGAGTGGTTGTACCAGTTTACATTCCCACCAGCAGTGGAGGAGGGTTCCCCTTTCTCCACAACCTCTCCAACATGTATTGTCACTTGAGTTTTTCATCTTGGCCATTCTGATGGGTGTAAGGTGAAATCTCAGGGTTGTTTTGATTTGCATTACCCTAATGGCTAATGAGGTTGAGCATTTCTTTAAGTGTTTCTCTGCCATTAAATATTCCTCTACACAGAATTCTCTGTTTAGCTCTGTTTTCCATTTTTTAATTGGATTACTTGGTTTGCTGCTTTTCAGCTTCTTTAGTTCTTTATATATACTGGATATTAGTCCTTTATCAGATAGAGGGTTGGTGAAGATTCTTTCCCAATCTGTAGGCAGGCATTTTGTTTTGATGACTGTATCCTTTGATTTACAGAAGCTTTTCAGCTTCATGAGGTTCCATTTATTGATTGTTGCTCTTAGAGCCTGTGCTCTAAGAGTGTTCCGTTCAGGAAGTTGTATCCTGTACCAATGAGTTCTAGGGTTTTTCCCACTTTTTCTTCTAATCGATTTAGTGTGTCTGGTTTTATGTTGAGGTCTTTGATCCACTTGGACTTTAGTTTTGTGCAGGGTGATAAGTATGAATCTATTTGCATTTTTCTACATGTAGACATCCAGTTAGACCAGCACCATGTCTTGAAGATGCTATCTTTCTTCCATTGTATAGTTTTGTCATCTTTGTCAAAGATCACGTGTCCAGAGTGTGTGGGTTTATTTCTTGGTCTTCTGTTCAGTTTCATTGATCCACCATTCTGTTTCTATGCCAGTACCATGCAGTTTTTTTTTAATTGTTGCTCTATGATACAGCTTAAGATCAGGGATGGAGATACCTCCAGAAGATCTGTTATTGTAGAGGATTGTTTTAGCAATTCTGAGTTTCTTGTTATTCCATATGAAATTGAGAATTTTTCTTTCCATGTCTGTAATGAATTTTGTTGGTAATTTGATGGGAATTGCATTGAATCTGTAGATTGCTTTTGGTAAGATGGCCATTTTTACTATGTTAATCTTGCCAAGCCAAGAGCATGAGAGATCATTCCATCTTCTGATATCTTCTTCTATTTCTTTCTTCAGAGACTGGAAATTATTTTCATACAAGTCTTTGACTTGCTTGGTTAGGGTTATACCAAGGTACTTTATGTCATTTGTGGCTATTGTGAAGGGTGTTGTTTTCTTAATTTCTTTCTCAGCCCTTTTGTCTTTTGTATGCAGGAGGGATACTGATATTTTTGAGTTAATTTTGTATCTGGCCACTTTGCTGAAGGTGTTTATCAGCTGTAGGAGTTCCCTGGTAGAGTTTTTGGGATCACTCAGGTATACTATCATATCATCTGCAAGTAGTGATAATTTGACTTCTTCCTTTCCCATCTGTATCCCCTTGATCTCCTTCAATTGTCTTATTGCTCTAGCAAGGACTTCCAGCACTATGTTGAAGAGATGTGGAGAGAGTGGGCAGCCTTGTCTTGTCCCTGATTTCAGTGGGATTGCTTTAAGTTTCTCTCTGTTCAGTTTGATGTTGGCTATAGGCTTGCTGTATATCACCTTTACTATGTTTAGATATGTGCCTTGTATCCCTGATTTCTCCAGCTGTATCTGTTTTTAACATGAGAAAATCATCGTCAGCGTCATCATCATCATCATCATCACCTTAAAGCAATTAATTGGAAGGTTTAAGTGAGCTAACACTGGCACTGGCAATGGTGGCATACACTTTTAATCTCAGTACTCAGGAGGCAGAGGCAGGAGGACCTCTGAGAGTTTGAGATCAGCCTGTTCTACAAAATGATTTCCAGGATAGCCAGGGCTACACAGAGAAATCATATTTCTCTTGAAAACCAAAAATAGATAGATAGATAGATAGATAGATAGATAGATAGATAGATAGACAGACAGATAAATGAGCTAACACAGGCCTAGTATGAAGTAGTTTCTCATTAAATGGATAACATTATAATTATTTATTTGTAAGGAAGAACTTTTCTTCTTTTTCTTTTTAATAACATTTCTACCTTTTTGTTTTTTCTTTTTCGTACCATTTATTTGTGTTGTTTTTAGCATATTTCCCTTTAAAGATTCTTTTCATTAATCAAGGATAATTCGTATCATATATTCCTCAAAGACCTGGAGGAAAATTGCCTTGTAAATCTGTTAGGCCCCAGTGTATTTTAGGAGGTGTAATTCTTCCACATTTTTCTTGACTTCTGTATCTATCAGAATGTGTCCAGGAGACTCTGACAATTTTATGTAACTGAAAAAAAAATAACATTAAAAAAATTCTTTTCAGCTTGATTAGTGCCAATCAATTTATTATCTGTGCTTACAATTATTTTAGCATTTTGTTACTTACTGGATCACTTTATCTTTTCCTGTCTAAGAAATATAGTCTGCACTGTTTTGTAAAAGCATTACCTTGAAAGCCAACATTCATTGACTGTCTAAACTTTTTTAACAGCTAGATTCTGCTTTCCTTTCTGTCTCTTTATTTAGAAGCTTTGTGTGAACCACAAACTCCAAATTCCCAACTCTGAATGAAAAAGGCTTTTCAAGAATGGGTGAATGAATAATGAATAATGCCAATAGCTCTTGAACCACCCTTCAGTGAAATGACAAGTGTTGCTTCGAAGCTGCTGCCCACAGAGCATTTCTAGAGCACAGCAATAATTAACAAATGCTACTGTTGCTGATAATATAAGGCTGGTGAGAATAGTGCCACAGATTCAAAACGTGAGGGAGATGATTTTTCTTCAGAGTATGGCCTTGCTTCTATCTCCACCTGCACAGATTAATTGTCTCTTTAAAGAGAATAATAAATGAATTATGTTGCTTAGCTGTGGGAAAAAAACAGAAAAATTTAATACAATATGATAAAAACTTTAAAAATTCTTAAAACCATGGTACACTAATAGATAAGAGAGTTTAACTGTTCACTTATCCAACATCTTTAAAAATATGACCGTATTTTTTTATGGATTATAGTAATCCTTTTGTTACTTAATCATTACATAAGTTTTTAAATTTTTCGTAGTGCACCAGTCAAAGTTAATTATATTTTATTGGAAAAAATGCTACTTGAGGCTGCTCTACTTTTTGCCTCACATTTTTATTTTATATTCATTTCAGCTTTAAGATGCAGAAACAGCTCAGAAGGAATGTTACCAAGGTATGTTTAAATGTTTACTCACATGCTTCCATTTCACTGGTTGGTGAGACAAAGGGATAGGGATTGCAATTTAGACTCAAACACTAACCTTGGAAGATCTGTCAAGGTAATGACTCCAAGAAGACCCCAAAATGAAGTTGAGGAACAGATGGAAGTATTACTATATGTGAATGTACAAACATTAATGGTAAGAAACCATTCAGAGTATTGGTGAGGACACTGCCTTATTTGTCTTTGGTTATGTCCCCTCATCATGTGTAAGTAGGGCAGAAGTGAAAATGGTGAGTAGTTTCTAACCACTCCACTAAAGTGGAAACTACTTTGAAAATACTCCCCTGTGGATCCAGTGGCCTGAGAAGTTGCATCACTTTATTTGGTGAGGTTTTGCCACCCTGGATAAAAGGAAGAGTAGCTGTTTACTGGCTAAAATTTGTTTATAAGGCTGCTTTCCTCTCCAGTGTAGGAAAGAAAAGAATAAAATCTCAAAGCAAGAGACAATATTGAAACTATACTATCTCCCAAGTGGATACATTCCTTGGGATGTTCCATAAATTCATCATGAAACATTTATTTTGGCAGCTCAAGAACAGTAAAAGTGGTTCAGTTTGTGCAGTATTAAGGAAAACCTGTGTGTCCCACAGGAGATGTGGATTGCAATGGTGGACAGAGGTGAGGAAACCAGTGTTGCCCAAGTTCATGTAAAGACTCCTTTGTTAAGTCACTGACAACAGTTCCTCATTTGTTGGGTCACTGGTTATAAAGTTATTTAATTCCAGGCTCTTCAGGTAACCAATACCTCTTCAGTGTTCTGTGATGGCTCATGTACTGGTAAAGCCACTTCTTATATGCCAGATGAGTTCGACTCTTCACAGTAGTACAAGGAACTTGGCAAGTATGAAAGAAGGCATGGAAGATGCGGTTAGGAATTGTGAAGTAACCAGGAAATTCTTATTTTGAGTTATGCTAGGATTCTAGCCATAACTCTGACATGTCAGACACTGTCCCTGCACATTGTCCTTGTGTTTTCCACAGTTCTTGCCAAATGCCATTGCAGATTTTCTCAATTATGTGAAGGGCAGTTTCTGCCCAGTCTTCTAACCCTTGCTGCCCTACTATGGTTATTTTTCAGTTAACACACAGAAATTGATTTCTTGCCTAAAATAAGCTGAATTCTATTGGATCGGTTTAGCAGAATTAAAAAGTATAATTAGCCCGAGAATTCGCTCTACTCCACAACCTAACTGCCGCTTAAATATGTCCTGTGATGCTTTTGCACTTTCTGCAGCACTTATAGAGCTGAGTTCTAGGCTGAAGCAGTTGATTGCATGCAGGAAAGCAGCCATGAATTGCTATGAGCTTCTCGTTGATGATCCTGCATATGTGTGTGTTATCATCTACAATTGTCCTCATAAAATTAAATAAAAGCACGCATTTATTATTGTGGGGCTCCAATTAAGACGCAGCTGGCGCTCTTATTATGCTTGCATTAAATTGAAACTTGTAATTTAAATGCCCAGATGCACACTTTTAAATCAAAGTATAAAACTGCATTTGCTTTGTCCATTTTCCATTCAGAAGTATCTGGGAATCTTACCTCAGGGCTCCTCCTACCTACCCTGTAAACTCCCTTGAAGGAGGGGAAGCTTTTCCTCTGATCAACATTTTTCCTCTCTCAAGTTCTTAGAGGGAAATAAAAGATCTGGGCTTGTATGGAAGGCTGGAGATCCAGGAAGGCAAACAGTGAGTATTTACCCCTCCGAGAGTTGATGTATGTATTGTTCAGCTTCATTTTTGGAATTTTTCTACTTCACCTCACCTGTCTGAGAAGTGTGTAGAATCCTATAGCTTCGTGCTACATTGCCTTTCTCATTGGTGCTTCAGTCAGTGGAGCTAAGCTCTAGAAACTTTAGAGGCAGCTCGCGCTCCCCACCGGGTTGTGTGCTCTCTTCCCTCAGGCTTTGCTTTTGTATATCCTGAGCATTACGATTTCCACTCCCTCCCACCCGCAACACACACTTAATAAGGAAATGACAAAAACCGCTCTCAGAGAGGGTAGGCTTGGTATTTTTTTTTGGAGGGGGGGGTGCGCCACACACCTCTGAGAATAAAGCCCACGCCGGCCCTCTCTGAAAACCAAGCGCGAATGGACGAATCACACAAAGACTATATTTCACGACGCAACTGCGTCCTACAGGAAGAAAGTGCCCCCACTAGGAGCGTGATCAGGAGCGCGACTTTTTGGCGCTCTTTGAGAACGAGCAGCTAGGAGGCGGAAGACAGTCCCGGGCCGGAGCGGGAATCGGGGCAACAGGCGCCTGAGTTCCTGCGCGTGTCGCTGTCACAGCGAGACTAGGCTGTTGTCGCTCGCTCCCTCCCACGGCAAGGTGAGGTCAGAGGGGTGGCTGCGGCAGCGGCCAAGGCGAAGGCGACGCGGGGTGAGTCGTGCTACCTGGCCGGGCGGGGCGGGACTGGCCTCAGGCGAAGGGTGGCTGGGGGTGGCCGCTTGCCTAGCCTCCTGGCGACTCCGCTGCTTCGCGGAGTTTGGAGCAACTTGCCTTTTTGGCGCCAAAAAGGAAAAAGAAACAAACAAACAAACAAAGAAAAGGAAGAAAGAGAGAAAGAAAGAAAGAAAGAAAGAAAGAAAGAAAAAAAAAAAAAGAAAGAAATTCTTTCTACGGATTGGCTGAGTTCTAAGCGAGACCCCAAGGTGTCTGGTGGAGAAACACGGAGAAGCCCAGAGTTCGGGCACCCCCCGGTACGGTGGACTTTTGTGTTTGGGTGGGGGTGCACGGTGGAGTACGTGCAGGTCAGAACCCAGTACACGCCTCTGCCTAGGGGCCTGGCTTGGGTTGAGGGGGCGGTTGGGGGGGGCGAGGGCCGGTTGCCAGGACAACCGGGAGTCCGGTGCCTGCTTGCTCCTGCCCGCCCGCGCGCGCTGGCGGCGGGCGGCTAGGGAGCTGGGGCGCTCGGAGGTGTGCTCCAAGTGGACTGAACCAAGCAGATGCTAGCGCGGGGGGGAGGAGGAGGGAGGGTGAGCTCCCAGCCCCTCCTCCCAGCCAGCCTGCCAGCCCAGCGGGAGGGGTTGGGGGGCCGCCGAGGGCACGCCGCAAACTAGCAGTCTCCTCGGGCGGGAGGCGAAAGCGTGGGGGCTTGGGGGCGGTGGGGTTGGGGAATGGAACCTCGGGGGTTGCGGTCTTGGTCCCCAGAGTTCTCAGTGCGCGTAGCTAGACTTGACATTGAATACCACCACTGCCTCTGAGTTGGAGCCGGATAGCGCGTCCCAGCCCTGAAGTTATGGAGGTGGGCTGGGCTTTAATTTGCTTATATCTAAGGATTTCAGGAACCTCGCTTTAAAATGGCGGCATCCACTATACATCCCCGCTAAAGGCACTCCCGGCAAGGGGACCACCCCGCGCAGCGCTGGTGCTTTTTGCTTCTCCCGCTAACAGATGGCTTGTGCCGCTGTAGCTGCCTCTGCCCCTACCGCTGCCACTGAGAGCAGGGCCCCTTAGCCTTTGGGTTTGCGCTAGCTACAGAAGGTAAGGCTGGAGATGAGCTTGGGTTCGTTAAATTGGCTGTCTTGCTAGGACGCAGATGAAATGCGCTGCTTTTTAAACTTTTCCGCTCCCGCTAAATAAGAAAAGTAACACTGACTGCAACTTGTTGCTTGTTTTTATTGTTTTGTTTCTTTTTTTAGTTTTGCTTTTCTTATTTTTCTCTTTCTCCCCTCCCCCAATTTTCTTTTTTAATTTAAAGAAACTTCTTGCATGGCATGCCATTATCAAAGGCTTTAAATAACTAACTTTCCCATTTCCATAGGATCCCTTAGCAGGGCCACATCTCTTCCTATTGGGGCAGCTTGCGTTTACCACCTGGGGCTAGAGGGCCTGAGGTTAGTACATTGTAGGGGAGTATTATAAATGGTAGCTTTAATTTTTAGCACTCAGACGGAATGCTTATATGATAAGAAAATTAAAACTGGGGTACTATTGAAATTTAACATTAGCCTATCAGTTGTGCTGTTCTCTATGGTTATGGTAGACCTACTTTGTGTTTTTCTGAACGCTATTTGTTGATAAGTTTGCACACACCTATAAACATGTGAATTTTTTCTTCTAATGTGTATTGAGGGAGTTCTTTTTCTCTAGATGTTCTTATTTGCTATTTGTAAACTGGCCTTTGATCCCCCACAACCTCTTGATATGTGTATGTAAAGTTATTGGGAAAGCATCAATTAAAATAAAACTACTGCAAGATTTAATTTTGAAATGATTGCTGATTTATCACAGTCTTAGCTTCTTGGTTTAATCAGTAAATCTTTGGGTGGTTATTGATATAGTGGTTGGAAAATAAACTGGCGATATACCTGAACAAATGACTGGATACCAACACTTAATATAATTTACCCAGATATTTCCTCCTTCTGAAGAAAGGCATATGACAATGAGCCTTACCAGAGACATTGGCTTTTTCCTGATTATAGGTACATTTTCTCTATGCCTATGCAGATTTAGTCCTTAATACACATTAAATACTAAAACAGTTTAATGTTTTTGAATTTGTAATGCTTTGGGGAAATGCTTTCATATTTACAAAACATTCTCTCAACATAGCCCAAATAGACTTTTGTCTGTAATCCAGCAGATACAGTCTATTCCTGTGTGCTTTTTGCTTCTCCCAAGCAGTAGAAGTTGAAAAGGGAGGAAAAATACCGTTTTGTCCCCAGTAAAATCTAGTGTAGTTTTTCTTCCCAGGTGGTGCTGTTTACCTAGAGACAAAGACCCAAGCTCCTTACAGTGGTATTTACTGTACAATAATTTCACAATGCTCTCAGAGATCCATGTGAAGAAAATCACATTTGAAAAAGGAGGTGCTACAGGTAGAGCAATAGATACTTTAAAAAAATGGAGGGATGACAAAAAATCAACTTCCCTCCTTTTTCATGATTCCGAACTTAGTTCCCAGTTCTATAAGCTTCACCTCTGTGGAGGCTGCCTTATGGCTGAATAACTTTGGCCTCAAAGCATCATTCTAAAAAGTGAAAGTATTAAATCTTGGGGCCAGAGCATTGTAGGTGTGAGAGCATTTCTCACTTACTGTTATGCTGCCTTATATAGGGTTGAGACTGGGGACTTCACATGAAATGTAAGTGAGTGAGAATTGGTCCAGTGCTGGCCTGGAGGTAGTGAGTGTATGCTTAGCTCTACTTGGAAGAACCACTTCATTTCTCTGATTTCCATTGCTGCTTTAAGAATGCATAATGGGTCCCAGGACTGTTATAAAATAGCTTTTCCTCAACAGTCTTCTTCAAGCATTTCATAACAGCTTCTTTTTAAGGAATATAAAACCCATGACTATGAGCCGGTAGCCAAACTAGCCTGTGACTGTATTTGTACCTATCTAATAGTTAAATAATGTTTTGCATACATTACTGCATAATAAATGTTGAACTACACAGAAAAATAGGCAGTCTATACATTCACAAAAGAACAGATTTTGTGCACAGCCTTTAATTTAAACAGAAAGCCTTTTGTACACTTGCAAGAACCTAAAATATAAAGTAGATTACAATGTACATTCTCCTAATTGTCTTTTGCTTGACTCAAATGGGTTCTCTTGCCTCTCATTGTACTTCCAGGAACTTGTGAAAGTTATCCTTTTAGCCAATAGATGTGGTATTATTTGTCCAACCTTACACAATGAAGAAATAGAAAGCAGCTTGGAAAAAAAAAAGGTTTTGTCTTTTGAGTGGCTGTACAGTACTACACATTTCTGGAAAGGTGACAAGCTCTTAGCTGTTGTGCAGATGTTGGCAATATAGCCTCAAGTACAGTTCTGTTCTCCATTCAGTTGTCTTTGCATCTAGGAAAGAAGGGAGGGAAGAAAGGGAGTGGAAAGCTTTAAAGTAATGAAGCTATTCATTTATAAAATTTTACTTGTACTGTGCTTCTAATGAAATAAATTCATGAAGATGGCAGATTTTTTTTTTCAATAAAAGATTTTATTTACCAGGATTCGGGAAAGTGCAAAGAGTAAGTTACAGTGCATGTTAGACAAATATCTTGATCCTTTCCTGTCATTAAAGTAATGGCCATAGCCATGTTAAAATGTTCAAGAGTCTGAAACAGATACAAGTTACAACTTGAAGATTGTATGGTATACTTATATCTGGCCTCATGACAACCAGGGAACCATGCTAGAAAGACAATGTTAAGGATTAGGACAGATAAGGTATCAATTACGTTGAAAACATTTTTATAGTCAATTTTAAAAGGCACAGTGTAAACCCATTATTATTTTCTAGTTGCTATTAAATTGAGTGACGTTGCTTTAAAAAGATTGATGGGGAAAATAATACAGTGCTAGATGGGACCTTATTTTTGTTTCAGTAATGAAAATATTCCACAGGTGTCTGGGAATATAGAAACAAGCATAAATTTGAACACAAATGTACAAATTTATGGTCAATTAAGAACAATATATGTAGTCACACATTACTTTCTTCCTGAAATATAGAAAAATATCTATTTACAGTATTTTCCAAGGGCAAATAAAAAAAGAAAAGCAGTTTGTCAATAAACTATAGCAAATATATTTATACCAATGATGTGCCTTTATTGCTTAGAAATGTTTAACTCTAGGCAGTACACTTTCAGAAAAAGGGTACATTTCTTAGAACTAAAGAGGAAGCAACAATGAAATGAGACTTGATATGCGTGTGTGTGTGTAGGTTTTTTTTAATTTTTCTATTTAAATAGTGCTAGAATCATTTTAATCCGAGAACTCATTTTATAAAATGTAGTTGTCACTGGACCTTACTGTTTTTCCAAGACTAATTTTAAATTCCTAGGCTTAAGTGGTCTTATTCCGTCAACCTCCTAAGTAGCTGGAACTAGACGCATGCGTCACCATGTCCAACTTCTCTTTATAACAACCATGAAAAGAAAAGTTAAGGGGAAGAGGAGCCAGATTAGAAATTTAAGACTCCATTAGTCATGCTTGTTAAAATATTACGTCCACTTTCAAGTCCTTCTTGCAGCAGTATTAAGTTGGCTGACAAGTTGAAGTGATTTCTTTATGATTTTGGGCAGGAGTTTGTTTTATACCTTTACAATGAGTGCGTTTGTGTGAGCAGAAAAAGAATGCCTACAATTAGGAAAGGGCAGTCTAGATAGAAATGCAGGGGGATAGCAGTAGAGAATTTTGCCAGGCTATTTGATCTCCTCAAGCCATGGGAACATCCTAGAGACTTATGGTTGGCTGGACTGGACTTTCCATTTTAGGTTCTTCAAATTGGTTTTAATGTGCCCCTGTCCGAGTCTGAGAATTCTGAGCTTGTGGAAATTTTGGAAAGATTTTCTTGGTCTCCTTCAGGTGTTCTTGGTTTACGAGCATATCCATGGATCTCTTTACCTTATATACTCAATACTTTATCCTCTAAAGAATAGATTTGTGTTTCTAGTTTGCTCTTGCACTTTATGTATATTTTCTCTGTGATTTCAAGTAATTTTGTTTCTCTTTTTATTACCCCCCCCAAATGAGCAATAATCTATATTTGGTTGACTGTCTTGCTGAGACCCATACTAGTGACTCAAAATCAGACCAAGGATAATGTATTTAATAACTGCTTTTAGGATAAGATCTTAAAGAATGACCTGAAAACTGTTACTTTTCTGTCACCAGAAATTACATTTAATGTACATTCTTTGTTTCTCAGGTAAATCACCTTAAGCATGAAGTTACATAGATACAGTTCTTTTTAACACGTTCCACGGATTAAAAAAAGAATAGACAAAAGGAAAACTGTTACTCAGGTGCCTCCTGACATGTGTTTTTTAGAAAGTGATAAAGACACAGGTGAAATACAAAAAGGATACTGGATACTGTCTCTTTTTCAGACACTGTCCATTTGCAGGTTGAATTTGCATGGCTTTCTATTTACCAAGCTATGGGTGTGAATGGTGTCTCTTTTTACTGTATCTAGAAAGCAAAGCCCTCACAGAAAAGACAGGAGCTGCCATTTCTGACCCTCTACAATCACCTTTTGTGCTCAAGGGACTGTTGTTTTTTAGGTAGAGCTCTTGCAGTTTCTCCTTATGTGGAAATATGAGCAAACAATTATATAAGATTGGGGAACAGAGTGGGAGGAATATCTTATTAGAAAACAATGAAAAGCTTGAATTTCACCTTTTGGTTTTTAGACTTCTAACTTTATTGACAAAACAACAGGAATAAAAAAGCAGAGCAAAAGTGTCACATGCAGTATTAGAGTGTGTGTGTAAAATAGCAGAATTCCTCAGTTATTTTTCTTTACTAATGGAGATAATAAATCTGTTGCTTTATTAAGATTAGGTTTGTGTGGTGGAGCTGGAGAGATGGCTCAGTAGATAAGAGCACATACTGCTCTTGCAGAGGACATGTATTTGGTTCTCAGTACCCACATCAGGTGGCTAGCAACCACGTATGGCCCCTCAGTCACCTACACTCTAACACACAATTCCACTCACTCATACGCACATATAATTAAAAATAATCAAAATAAGTTTTTTAAAAAGATTAGGTTTGTGATCTGAAAAAAATGTATAAAAGTACCCGAGAAACTAATTAGGAAAGTAGAAAGGAATTGGAGAAGTGGAATATTCATAAGAGGAGAGTAATAGGGGATGAATATATACTAAGTATATTTTATACATGTATAAGTGTGTACTAATGAAATTTATCACTTTGTACAATTAATATGCTCTAGTAAAATATTTTTATTATTTATTCTTTTTGATTTTTCGAGGCTGGGGTTCTCTGTGTAACAGCCTTTGGTTGTCCTGGACTTGCATTGTAGACCAGGCTGGCTTCAAACTCACAGAGATCTGCCTGCCTTTCTTTGCCTTCCAGAGTGATGGGATCACAGGCATGAGCCACTGCTCCTGGCTGAAATACTTTTTAAAAAGATTGGACGTGTGTATTACAAAGTAGTTCTTCTGAGTTCTGTTTAAATTATGCATGAAGGTATGGCTCATACTCCCCTGAGTACTAGAGTCAAAAGTCTGTCTTTGTATGTGCTTAGCTAGTGGTGTGATTGTGGATACCGATATTAAAGGGCACATTGATGTTTCTGAAGTCTTGCTGTCTGGAACTGAAGAGAATCCCAAAGAAATTGGGTACCTATTTCTTCTCAGCAGTGATTTTAAGAACTTAAACTAACGACTCATTTATGCCAATATTTCTCCAGTTACTTAGCCAAGTGCTTGGACAACATAAAATAAATCTTTTTAGTTTATGCAGAAGTATAACTGAACATAGTGCACCTTATATAACCATTCTTTATGTCTACAAGCTTCAAATACATAAAAATTTGGGGTGGGGAGCTGCTTGGGTGCTGAGCCAGTGTGATTTGATCTGTTCTATGAATGCCTGCAGCAGTGGCCTCAGCTACAGACATACTTTGTGTCAGAATAGTTTTTAAGGTAAGCTTGAGGCTGGATTCAAATTAGCATGGATCACGAGAGAAAGCTTTTTGGAGAAAACCCTAGGTTTTTGCAGGATTGTTTGTTTGTTTGTTTTTTTATTCTGGTTTTTCAAAACAGGGTTTCACTGTGTAGCCCTAGCTGTCCTGGAAATTTGTGCACCAGGCTGGCCTCAAACTAACAGATCCACCTGCCTTTGCCTTCTGAGTGCTGGGATTAAAGATGTGCTACCACTGCTCTGGTTAGCAGGACTTTTGATCACTTTCTTCCCTTTTATTATGTGTAAATCCTCTTTATTTATTAAAGAGATAAACTTTGTTCTATGGAGGAACTCCTTTACATATACTGAGAATTTCTAGGTAGCAATAATACCAAGACAATTTTTTTTTCTTTATTACTTAAACTTGTCCCCTCCCCGCCAAATTCTTGAGAACTTGACTGGCTGGGAAAATGTACTGTAGTGCTTTTCATTTCACCATGCTGATAAAGAATACCTTTGTATTCTGTGCAGACTGTGATTTTTCCGAATTTTAATAATAAGTATCTACAAAGTGATTCATTTAATATATGCATGCAATGTTGAATGTTTACAAGTCGTTTTGTAGTCTACAAGTTCCAATACCTACTGATCAGGTGTACGAAAACTATGCTGCATAACATTGATCCTGAGTTAACAGGGAAGAGCATGCTATGTTAATATTTATAGTATTTGAGCTTAAATACTTTCACTAATTTCACCTACTAGTCCAGCATTCATTAAAATGCAGCAACATGTCCAAATGACAAACTGTGACCTCTGCTAAGTGCATGATATTTTGTAAGTTACATTTTTCATTTCAGTCATAGGTCATACAATAGCCCCTCTTGTTGTCTTGTGTCTATCTCCGGAGAAATCTCAGAAATATTTTTAGCTATCTAAGAAAACAGTTCAAATAAAAGTACTTAAAATGGTGACAAGCAGTGACAGGAAATGCTGGTTGCCCTGGTCTCCTTCATAACTAAGTGAGGCCCTAGCTGCCTGACTGGCTTTAAACTTCCTGTTTGAGGGTTGCTTGGGTCAAAAGTAGCTGTGTTTTCCATATAGAGATTTTTTTTTCTTTATTCTGTAAGGCCACAATAAATCTGTCACTGGACTGCATATTTTGTATATTTTATGAACTGAATCATGTGGTTTGAGTTTAATTTGGAAGGCAGTGCTTTTACAATCAAGATTTCTTTTTTAACCCTGACATGTGCAGCTTTGGGGTCTGAGATTGCACCGGCCTTCAAAAATTTATGACTTTATTTACACAATAGTGATTGCTGAGGAGGGCATTTCCTGCTAGTTAATGACTGGCTGGAAGGCCCAACAGTCCAAATCCAGG
Organism: Psammomys obesus; assembly: GCF_907164565.1. Taxonomy (NCBI): domain Eukaryota; kingdom Metazoa; phylum Chordata; class Mammalia; order Rodentia; family Muridae; genus Psammomys; species Psammomys obesus. The sequence continues at coordinate 3,273,238 of NW_026594184.1, read as the reverse complement.
GGGAGAGGACCATTCATTAAATGCCAAGAAGGGGCCAACCTCCTTTTTCATGAAGTGGGAGGGAGAAAGTGAAACTGCATTTTACCTTTTGAATTACCCAGAACATGCAGAGCAGGTGGGGGTGGGGCCTCAAGGAATGGGGAATGGGGCCTCTTTTTCCTGACAGGAAAATGCTAAGTCTTTCCCTTAGGTTGTCAAACAGGGTCTTGGGCCAGGAGGGCATTTCCTTTTTGTTGTCATTGCATAGGGATCCAATAAAGTTGTGGGTCCCTAACTGGCCATTAACTGCCTGAAAATGCTCAACTAGAAGGTGTTACAGCTACTGTAAAAACTTGTAATATCACATGATTGAATTACTTATTTGGTTGAATAACTGATTATGACTAAAGTAGACAAGAAGTTAGAAAGGAATGGAAAGAATGGCCTCTTTCAAGGTCACCCTTGAAAGGTACCAGTAGGTGTACACATTGTATGTTAACTCCTAATGTAATAAAGGTAAGTAATATTCATAAAGCCTGCTTTAGCATTTGTGGAAGTATGGGGGGGTTGCTGTAATAGTAACCATTTAACCCATGACATCTCCAGGAAACAGTTTTGTTCTTCTGTAATTCTTGCCTGCTGTAAACCAGCTGAAGTGTGAAGAAGTTGGCATTGATTTAGAGCAAAACAGAATTAAGACTAAGGCTGAGTTCACATCTAGGAATCCCCGACTTCCTGGCCTGTCCTTCACTCCCCTTAGCTTGTTAAGCCTCCAATTTGCCGACTAGTTCAATGTTTATAAAAGATAAACATCTGTTCTGAGTTCTTTTAGTGGGTGCATCCACATGAAATCATTTTTTTGTGACACTCACCCACACCAGCACTTGGCTTGTTCCTTTACTTGAAATTCAAGTTCTTTTATATCTTCCAAACTTGGTGGTGAGGGGTGGTAGAAGGACTGAGCTGCAGCTCTAAACTACAGGCAATCACCGAAAACCAGACACCTGGATTTCACCACAGGATCGAGTAATTTGTCAGATGAAGAGCAAACCAAATATTAAGTTTCAGTTTTGTGTCTGGCAAATGTCATCTTATACTTTTCAAATATTCAGAAATCTAGGGATTGGTGGCCATTACCAGTTCAAAAAATGAAATGGGTTTTGAAGTTTTGAATGCTCTATAAATAAACTGTGTACCCATTATAGCTGTTATTCATAGATAGTTCCTTCAGCAGATTTTTAATCAAAAATGTGAATGATGAACTAAAAAGATGTGTCAAAACCTGATTATATTGTTTAAAAAATTGATTTCAAATCACTAAATTTTTGCTAGACTGAATTAATTCTTACCTACAAAGTGTTTTGGGCTAAGAGCCAAAATTTTTTTCCGTAGTAGTTATCCTATTGGCCTGAATATTATTTTCATGAATAATTAACAACATGGCTGCATTTAAACAATGACCCCAAAACCTTAGAGGTAGCTTGCTCTACAGGTTTAAATATACCTTCAATTTTCTTGACATTATTATTTTTTTGTTATTATAACAAATTTTATGTGAAACAAAATATGAAACATGGTTTAAAAACATAAAAAAGCATTATCTGTAGCACAAATTGACCTAGAACTCATTAAGTAGCCCAGGCTGGTCTTAACCACATAGCATTTTCCCTCCTCTGCTTCCAACTCATGAATCATCAGACCTGGCTAGTACAATTCTTTGTGTGTGTGTGTTTAAAAAATATTTTTATTTTTTTTTTACAATTTGTTAATTTTATATCACGATTGAAGCCCCCTCCCTTGACATTATAATTTTGCTTAGCAAATTCTTGCTGTATAGTTAACATAAAATTATATTTTAAGGTTCAAGTATTTCAGTCTTAATTACTGGTATCAAAATGTGAAGATTTGCCCTGTACATTTTGGGTCTGATAATATTTCGTTGTTCTATTTGCTTATTCTATCCTTGTAGTTTTCAAGTGTCAGGAAATGACTGATCAGCATACAATGAAATGCATGTAGTCAGTTTCAGTTAGCATCTCTTCAGAAAAAAATTGCGTAGAAAATACAAGAACTTATTATCTAATGAAGTTAGTCATTTTGGGTGAGGCTTCAAATTCATGCATATGTATTCTGAGTTAGAATATAAAATGTAGTTACTACTATCTGTTGCTATCAATAAAAACTTTACAGGTTGGTGTTTTAGGATATGTTAATGCAATCTAGGTCAGAATATGTTTTTTCTTTTTGAAATTTTGAGAGAACAGTGATGCTGAGGCCTTTGGTGGTGACATACGGAGTGATGTTGGTTAAGTGACTTAGAAGCTATGTGCCTGTTTGCAAATATCTAAGATATTCATGAGAATTGTTACTCAGAAAAAGGAAGACAATAACCATATTGCCTTTCCAGTAATTAAACCCAGGAGCAGAAAATGAAAGAGATTTACTCCCCCACCTGATACGATTTTAAGCACTGAGTGCAATCCATCAGGAGATTTAAATCACCCTCATAAGTTTTTACATTCTGTGTATATTCCATTGAATCAAATAATTTGTGAGAGGAAAACATTGTCTTCTAGGGGACTGATGTTTGTCTTGTAGAACCATACTATCTTGTCTTCACTCTCCCTATGTCTGTGACCATGTACCTTCCCAGTGCTATCAAATCCTTTTCTGTCCTGATGTATTGAATTCATTCCCAAAGGCCTCTTTTTATGGATATCCTTCGGAGCCTTAAAGCAGTACTGATTTGTCAGCTCTGAGGGCTTAAAATGCAATTAGGCCTTTCATCACACACATTTAATTGTTAAACTCAAGTTACTGTCCTAAAAATAAAATCTCAGCACTGATGATTTAGCACCTAAACTTCATGGGTTTGTAACTCCCTCTTCATAAATGCTACATTTAAAGCTTAAGAATAGGAAAAGACATACACCTAATCATTTAGTAATTTGTAATCAATTTATGAAAAGATATGTAAAAACACTAACCACCATAATAGACAAGATATCATAAAAAACATAAAATCATTGTATATGTTACTTTATTCACAGTGATAAAACAACTAAAATATGTTGATGAGTGATATTGCTGGCATTTGCAGACCCTAAGAGTGACATTTTTCTTACTATATTTGTTAAATTTCTTTTAGAATGTGAAATTATGTATGGTTGGGACAAAGAGGCCACTTTTTTTTTTTTTTTTTTTTTTTTGCCTATACTATATCTTTTACCACCAGCAACATTTAAAGAGTAGGTTGAATAAGCGGAAGCTAAGTGTGGATTATTCAAAATTTTCAGTTTCAGCAAGCATGCAGTTGGTTATGTATTTTAGGCAGACAAGATTAGTCATTGTTTTGAGTATCAGCTACACTTTTTATTAGCTTCTCGGGGGGAATGTTATGGACTGTGGTAAATTAATAGTGAGAAGCAAAAGTTTTGAAACGACAGCTAGCATTCATGTAAATGTATCCTTTCAGTTTTTTTTCTCAATCTGTTTAAAAATGGCATCGTGATCTGTTGTGAAACATTCCTTACAAATTACATTTGAAACTTTAAGGTTGATATACGGAACTTAAAGACTTTGGAAGGTGAGTCTGCTTACTGTGTGTGGTGACTAATCTCAGTAGTCAGTCAGACTTACTGTTTTCTAGAATGGAGGAACAGGAAAGGGGAAAGTGTGTGTGTGTGTCTGTGTGTGTGTTTGTGTCTGTGCAAGATTTGCTAATTTTGTTAGAGTCATTCTTTAGATCACATTCCTCATCTTTGTTGAACTTTTCTGGCCAAAAGAATGTTCTGATGTTGCTATTGTTGTTAGTGGACATTTTGTAAATTGTTGCAAGAAGATCATCCTTTGGTTCCAAGAATTGCAGTGATTGGGCATGAGGAAAACAAAAGCCTGATATCTCAGCTTCTAGGAAGGTGACCCTTCTCGTGTTATCCCTCATTTTGGATAAACAAAACAAGAAAAACCAAACCAAAATAAAATTAAAAACTCTCTCAAAATGGCAGGTTTTCTTTTTACAGTTGGTTCCCCCAGAACCCTATAAAGAAATTCTTGTGAAACATGTTTCTATAGTTTAGAGTCTAGATTTCCTTTTCCTATCTAGAACAGAACACATTTAGGATAGGAAGTCAGACAATAAACCCAAACAGTCATTGCTTCTGTGTTGCTACAAGTCCTTTCCTGACTTGCTTAATGTGGGTACTGCTGTAGAATATAATCACTGGAATCTAGGTGTTAGAGCCCCATTCTGTGGGCTGGCAGTCATGGTGATATTAGAGCACTTGGGTGGCAGGAGAATCAGTGTTTACAACCACCTTCACCTCCAGAAATGTATTAGACTTTTAAATCAATCTTAATAATTGTAGGCAGGAGTTTATATATAGGAATAAAATTTGAACCCCCATTTTCATACCCAATAAAAATGTCCTATAATAGGTGTTTATTCAGAGTCAACTGACATTTATTGAACAATTACTGTGTGCCAGATGGTCTGCTAGGTACTTTAATTTTGTTATGACAAAATTTCTTTTAGTATGAAATATAATTTGTTCTAGCCAATCAAGATTTCTCTTTGGTGTCTAATACATACCAGGATAAAAACTATGCCCTCAAGTCTTTGTGTACTTCTTATATATACCTCCCATGCAAACAATCGATTCTTAATCATTTCTCTTAATGGTTTGGGGACTAGCTCTTTATCTTTCTGTCTTTACTTTTCAGGCACTGGGATTATAGGTTGAATCACCCCAACAATCAGAAACCTCACATCTTTGAGGTTATTGTAGAGGTACCAATGATAAAAATCAGCATTTCTCACCACATGCCCCAGGGGAAGAAATTTCCTTTAAATTTTTAATTAGAACATGATTGTTTCATTTTTCTCTTTCCCTTTTCTCCCTCCAACTCTTATCGTACACCCTTTATAAATATATAAGTGCTGCTATATGATGTTATTCATAAGTGTATGATTTCAAGGATGACCACTTGTTATTGAATAATCGATTTGGTTTCAGGGGCATTCCTGGGGAAGGATGTTTCTCCTGCTCTTAGCATTTCTTAGTTGCCTGTAGTTCTTTATATGGAACCCGGGCCCCCATGGGATTTCCCCCTTTCCATGTTAGAGTGTCAAATGGTGTTGTCCTTGTCCAGCTCATGTTTAGGCAGTCGTATTGTTGAGACTTCCTGGGTATGACCTCCCTGTCATTTCTAAAAGATGTACTGTTACAGTGGACTTTCCATTCTTCTGGCTCTTATAATCTTTTTTTATTAATTTTTATTTTTTATATTAATCACTGGTTATTTACTTTGTATCCCAGCCATAGCTCCCTCCCTCATTCCCTCTCAATCCCACTCTCCCTCCCTCATCTTCTCCTTGCCCCTTTCCAAGTCCACTGCTAGGGGAGGTCCTCCTCCCCTTCCATCTGACCCTATCTTATCAGGTATCTTCAGGACTGGCTGCCATGTCCTCCTCTGTGGCCTAGCAAGACTGTTCCTTGCTCGGGGGGAAAGGGGACGGTAAAGGAGCCAGTGGTTGAGTTCATGTCAGAAATAGTTCCTGTTCGCCTTACTAGGGAAACCCACTTGGATGCTAAGCTGCCATGGGCTACATCTGAGCAGGGGTTCTAGGTTATATCCATACATGGTTCTTGGTTGGAGAAACAGTCTCATAGAGGGCCCCTGTGCCCTGAAATATTTGGTCCTTGTGGAGCTCCAGTCTTACAATCTTTCAACCCCTTGTCCATAATATGCCTGAGCCTTGAGTGCAGGAGTTGTAAATTTACCAGTTGGAACTGGGTAACATGAAATCATTTGTTCTCTGCATTTTGGTTAATTTTGGTTGTCTGTAATGGTTGCTGTCTACTACAAAGTGAAATTCCTTTAATGAGTCATGATAGCTGTGATAGTTGTGGGGATAAGGATAATTATTTAGAATATAATGAGAAATTATGCTGGTAAAATGGTGATTATAGGTTCTCCTCTAAGATCCATGACTTCATTAACCTCAGTCAGTTACCTAAGTTTCCAATAACAAGCATGATTTCTCCCTTATTGAAAGGGCCTTAACTCCAAATTCAGTTGGTTACTGCCAAAGTCTGCATGCCATTATTATACTCATAGGGTTATCATGCCATGTTGATTGTTGTTGTGGTTCATAGGCATCATAGATGGGTAAGATTGATTATTGATTGATTCCCTCCCTCGGAAGCTTGCATGACACCTTCTGGTGCCATGAAAGCTAGTACTTAGGGATCAGTCTTTTAGGTCATATCCAATGAAGGTCCTCTGTTTCCTTTGTCTGAAGTGCATAGTATCTTCAGCAATAAGGACTTACATTCAGCATCCGAGAAGCAACCAATGGCAGTAGCAAAGCCTATGTTGTTTTGGGAGTCTCTTGCATTCCCCTGACCAACAACTCAAAATGAGGCTTTTCATTTCTTGTGTTGGGGTTTTTGTTAGGTAGTCTATGACTATTGATGAAACCACTGTTAGTACAGGAAGGAAATTTTTGTTTAATATATATATGTATACACATAGACTTATATATATAATATGTAATTTTAGATAAATACATAATATTCCTTACATCTTTTAAGACATCCTAATGGTTATTTTACTCTCTTCCATTTTTATCTATCAGTATTGGCCTCCCTCTCCCTTGCTAGCTAAAGTCTTCTCTCTAGTTTTCCCATTTCTCCCTTCAAATCACTTATATGTTAGTATTCTCCTCTCTAGTTCTACCCTTTCCCTGGTTCCTTTTTACTTTCCTGGTTTCTCCAACTTATAAACTCATATCTGAATATTTGGAGTTAGGATCTACAAATGAGAGAGAAATATTCAACTTTTGTCTTTCTGGATATGGGTTACCTTTTTCAGTATAATCTTATACTTCTATTAATTTACCTGCTAATTTCATGCCTTCATTTTAAAATAAAATCAAAAGAATTCTTTATTTTCTTCTTTTTTTGAAATTTAATTTTATTTATGTATTTATTATAATTTATTCACTTTGTATCCCCGCTGCAGCCCCCTCCCTTGTTTTCTCCCAGTCCTACCAATCCTCCCTCTTCTCCCCCTGTGCCCTTTCCCTAGTCCTCTTATAGGGGTGGTCCTCCTCCCCTTCTATCTGACCTAGCTTATCAGGGCTCATCAAGGCTGGCTGCATCATCTTGATCTGTGGCCTGGCATGGCTGCACCCCACAGGGGGAGGTGATCAAAGAGCCAGCCACTGAGTTCGTGTCAGAGACAGCATCTGTACCCTTTACTATGCAACCCACATGGAAACTGAGCAGCCAATAGGCTTGCTTTGAACAGGGGGTCTAGGTCTTCTCTATGCGTGGTCCTTAGTTGGAGTATTGGTCTCTGGAGGACCCCCTGGACCCAGGTATTTTGTCTCTTTTGTTCTCCTTATGGAGTTCCAGTCCCCTCCAGGTCTTTCTATCTCACCCTTCTTCCATAAATATTCCTGCACTCTGCCCAAAGTTTGTCTATGAGTCTCAGTATCTCCTTCGATGCCCTGCTGGGTAGAGTCTTTCAGAGGTCCTCTGTGGAAGGCTCCTGTCCTGTTCCTTGCCTTCTCCTACTTCCGATGTTTATCCTGTTTGCCCTTCTGAATGAGAATTAAGCATCTTCCCTAGGGACCTCCTTGTTCTTTAGCTTCTTTAGGACTATAGATTTTAGTATGCTTATATTATATTATATGGCTAATATCCACTTATAACTGAGTATATACCATGTGTATTTTTTGCTTCTGGGTTTCCTCACTCAGGATGATCTTTTCTAGTTCCCATCATGTGCCTGCAAATTCTATGATTTCCTACTTTTTGATTGCTGAGTAGTATTCCATTGTGTAAATGTACCAAAATTTCTGTATCCATTCCTCCATTGAGGGACATTTAGGTTGTTTCAAGATTCTGGCTACATATAAGGTGCTATGAACATAGTTGAGCAAATGTCCTTACTGAATGGGGCATCTTTTGTGCATATGCCTAGCAGTGTTATACATAGATCTTGAGGTAGCACTATTCCTAATTTTCTGAGAAAGCGCCAGATTAATTTGCAAAGTGGTTGTACAAGGGTTACCTTCCCACCAGCAATGAAGGAGGGTTCCCCTTTCTTCATAACCTCTGCAGCATGTGTTTTCACTTGAGTTTTTGATCTTAGCCATTCTGATGAGTGTAAGGTGAAATCTCAGGATCCTTTTGATTTGCATTTGCCTGATGACTAATGATGCTGAGTATTTCTTTAAGTGTTTCTCTGCCATTTGATATTCTTCTACTGAGAATCTTTGTTTAGCTCTGTACCCCAGTTTTTAATTGGGTTACTTGATTTGTTGCTGTTTAACTTCTTGAGTTCTATATATTTTTTGGATCTTAGCTCTCTGTCAGATATAGGGTTGGTGAAGATCCTTTCCCAGTCTGTAGGCTGTTGTTTTGTTCTGATGACAGTGTCCTTTGCTTTACAGAAGCTTTTCAGTTTCATTATGTCCCATTTATTGATTGTTAATCTTAGAGCCTCTGCTGTTTGTGTTCTGTTCAGGAAGTTGTCTCTTGTACAAGTGAGGTCAAGGCTCTTCCCCACTTTTTCTTCTAACAGATTTAGTATGTCTGGTTTTTATGTTCATGTCTTAGATCCAGTTGGACTTTAGTTTTGTGCAGGGTGATAAGTATGGATCTATATGTGTTTTTCTACATGTAGACATCTAGTTAGACCAGCACCATTTGTTGAAGATGCTATCCTTTTTCCATTGTATGGTTTTGGCATCTTTGTCAGAAATCAGGTGTCCATAGGTGTGTGGATTTATTTCTGGGTCTTCTATTCAGTTCCATTGACCCACCAGTCTGTTCCATGTCATTTTAATTGCTATTGCTCTATCGTATAGCCTGAGATTATGGATGGAGATACCTCCAAAAAGATGGAGATATCTCTTATTGTAGGGAATTGTTTTAGCTATTCTGGTTTTCTTGTTATTCCATATGAAGTTGAGATTTTTTTTCAAGGTCTGTAAAGAATTGTGTTGGTAATTTGATGGGAATTGCATTGAATATGTAGATTGCTTTTGCTAATATGGCCATTATTCACTATGTTAATCCTCCAAAACCATGAGCATGGGAGATCTTTCCCTCTTCTGATATCTTCTTCTGTATCTTTCTCCAGAGACTTGAAGTTTTTTTTATACAAGTCTTTGAATTGCTTGGTTAGAGTTACACCAAGGTCTTTTGTGGTTATTGTGAAGGGTGTTCTTTCCTTAATTTCTTTCTCAGTCCTTTTGTTTTTTGTATACAGGAGCGATCCTGATATTTTTGAGTTAATTTTGTATCCAGCCAAGTTTCTGAAGGTGTTTATCAGCTGAAGGAGTTCCCTGGTAGAATTTGCAGTCTCCCATGTTAGTATCATATCATCTGCAAATACTGATTCTTTGACTTCTTTCTTTCCAATTTGAATCCCCTTGATCTCCTTTAGTTGTCTTATTACTCTAGCTAGGACTTCAAGAACTATGTTGAAGAGATTAGGACACTTGCCTTGCTCCTGCTTTCAGTGGGATTGATTTAAGTTTCTCTCCATTTAGTTTGATGTTGGCTATAGGCTTGATGTATATTTCCTTACTATGTTTGCTAAGTGCCTGGTATCCCTGATCTCTCCAAGACTTTAAACATGAACGAGTGTTGGATCTTATCAAATGCTTTTTCAGTATCTAAGGAGATGATAATGTGATTTTTTTTTCTTTTGGTTTGTTAATATGGTGGATTACATTGATGGATTTCTGTATATTGAACCAACCCTGCATATCTGGGATGAAGCCTACTTGGTCATAGTGGATGATATCTTTGATGTGTTCTTGGATTCAGTTTGCTAGTATTTTGTTGAGTATTTTTGCATCAGTGTTCATAAGGGAGATTAGCCTGAAATTCTCTTTCTTTGTTTGGTCTTTGTGGGGTTTAGGCATCAAGGTGACTGTGGCTTCATAGAATGAGTTTAGTAATGTTCCTTCTGTTTCTATTTTGTGGAATAGTTTGAACAGTATTGGTGTTAGCTCTTCTTTGAAGTTCTGGTAGAATTCTATGCTGAAACCATCTGGTCCTGGGCATTTTTTTGGATGGGAGACTTTTGATGACAACTTCTAATTTTTGAGGGGATATAGGACTATTTAATTTATTTACAAGATTGTGATTCAGCTTTGCTAAATGGAATCTATCAAGAAAATTGTTCATTTCATTTAGATTTTCAAATTTTGTAGTGTAAAGGCTTTTGAAGTAAGACCTAATGATTGTTTTGATTTCTCAGTGTCTTTCATTATGTCCTCATTTTTGTTTCTGATTTTGCTGATTTAGATATTTTATTTAAAGTATACAAGTGATTCACATTTGTTCTTTCTCTGAAAATTAATTGGCTCTTAAAGTTAGAAGCATACATAATTAACTAGGTAAAAAATGGATTGGTATATTATGAATAAATAATTTATTATTAAAAATAATATTTCTGTATAATAATTTAATAAATGAGGTTTATAATGTAAATACATTTTTTCTACCTGATCCTTTTTGTTTGTTTAGTTAGAAGTTATCTTTTTCTTTTACCTAAAATACTTTATGTATTCACAAGCCTGGAAGCTTGATCTAGGGCTGTGAGTCAATGGTATAACATTTGTCTTGCATGCACAATGACCAGGGTAACAAACTCAGACCAAAAGAAAACAAAATTCCTGAACAATACACCTATGTTCAATATGCCTACATACAAGTTCCCTACATTTTTTGCTTATAGTACTCGCTTCTCCTGTACTAGTGAATTATTTTCTCACTGGTTCTAATTGTCCTAAATGATTGATTCCCAATTTTAGATGAAATGTTAGTTTATGGCACATTATATATATATAGTAACCGTGTCATGTATTTAATATCATGTCTCAGTATTCTTATCTACTTCTCTGCCAACAGATATTAAGATTCCCACTCTTCCTTCTCTCCCACCACCATGTCTACACATATGCACATGAGTGCACACACACAAATGGGGTCACTCATACTCATGTACTCAAGCCCTAAGTATGCCCACCTGTGCTGGCTTTTAGTCCTATAATATACTCAATGTGGATGTCTGTTATGCCTTTCCTTGTTCTCTGGAAATCCCACTGTGTCTCTGGTTTCTTTTTAACTAGTTACTAACTTTCATCACCTGTTCTATCTGTAGCTTTCTTTTGGACTTGGATGCTTGGATTGACAGAAGAAGTAATTTACATCAAATAATATAATTTGTTGACTTCCCTAATAGGCTCCTTGTATTATAGTTTGATTTGGAAAAGTAGATCATTACTCTAAATATGACAAATTGGAAGTCTATGTATCAGCATCTTGTTGAAGTAAATAAATTGATTTTTAAGTGAAGACAGTGGTTTTAGCTCTATGACCATATGTATTGTCATGCCATAAAAACTGGGCTTGTGAGACAAAAAGAAGTGACAGGGGTGGAGGAAACATACTTGGAAAGGAGATGAGGTTGGGTTTAAAGCTTTCCCCATGGTTAAAAAAAAAGTATACAACTTGAATTGTTGAGTTCTTGACCTGACTCTGCCACTTATTGGGTTTTTTTTTTTTTTAATTACTAGCATAGTCATGTGTCCTCTGGAATGCTGTTGTCTCTGTGGGGAAATGCATCTTCACTTCAGGTCTTGTGTTCATGACTGAACCTTCCAAGAAAAAGCATCGACTCTTATGTACAGTGGAAATGTGGAGGTCTGTTCTTTGTATTTTTCATTTACTCATTTTCTGGACTTGCTGCTGTCAATGCAGTGCTTTGCATTTGGGAGATCTTCATAGATACAACTTTCCCATTCATGTTAAAGTAAACAAGAACCTTGCAGGGATTATTTCTTTTGTTAGCACGGATACAATCTTTGCAATTTACAAGGAGAAGAGAAGAGAATATTCAAATATGGCATAGCTTGTCATTGTACGTTTCTAGAAGTTTGTGGTTTATAAAGCAGTGAAATCCAGAGCCATCTCAACAAATTTCTAAGTGTTTGTAATTTCCTTAGTAGATTATAATTCATTAAGGAAGGAGGATGTTTTGTATTGTTATTTGGACATTTTTGTTACCCTAAAGCAAAAATCCAGCAAACAAACAAAAACAACAAAACAATACTAAGGACATAATACATGAGTTAACAACACATTTCCTCTCTGATACTCTAATAAAAAATATTGCAGATCTGGAGATATGTTTTACCAGTAGAGACCTTGTGTAGCATGTGTAAGGCCTCATGTACCATCCCCAAGCCTTGTCCAAACTCATAAAAAAATAAATATCAGTGACCACTGGCATCTTACGTTTATGTGATGATGATTTTATGTTTCTGGTCCAGCTTCCTATCTAAAGTGGCAGAATCCCAATGGTGGGAAGGAGTAGACGATGTAGCAAAATACTTCAACAGTCAACAGGATGGAGAAAACCAGCTATACTTCAAAGAAGGGGCTAACACCCAGTATTTACAAAGAATTGCAGAAACTAAATTTCAAGGAAATGAAACTGTCAATCTATAAGTGGGCAAATGAAATAATAGAGTTTTCATAAAAAAGAAACAAAATGACTAAAAACTTTAAAAGTTGTTCAGTATCCCTAGCCATTATAGAAATGCAAATTAAAACTTTGAGATATCACCTCATTACAGTCAGAATGGCTATCATCAACATATCACAATAAATATTGTAGATAATGTGGGGGGCTTTTATTCTCTGTTGATGGGGGTGCAAATTAATACATCCAGTGTAAAATCAGTTTGAGATTTCTCAAAAAAAATAGAACTATGATAAAACCCAGCTATACCCAGAAAAGTACATAACTATGTACTCCACGTTCATTGCTGCTTTATTCAGTATCACAAAGAATTAGAATCAAACTAATTGTCCATCAACAGATGAATGGATAATGAAGATCAAGAGAGAGACAGAGAGAGGAGAGAGAGAAAATGCTAATCAACTCTTAAAAAAAGGTAATCTACTGAGTGAGGTATCCCAGAAGCAGAAAGACACACATGGTATATACTCACTTATAAGTGGATATTAGACATATAATATAGGATAAACATACTAAAATATGTACACCTAAGGAAGCTAACCAAGAAGGAGATGCTCAATCTTCATTCAGAAAGGCAAACGGACTGGACATTGGAAGAGGGAGAAAACAGGGAACAGGACAGGAGCCTACCATAGAGGGTTTCCTAAAGACTCTACCCAGCAGGGTATCAAAACATATGCTGATACTCATAGCCAAACTTTAGGCAGAGTGCAGAGAATCTTATGAAAGATGGGGGAGATAGAAAGACCTGGAGGGGACAGGAGCTCCACAAGGAGAGCAACAGAACCCAAAACTCTGGGCACAGAGGTCTTTTGTGAGACTGATACTCTAACCAAGGACCATTCTTGGAGATAACCTAGAACCCCTGCACAGATATAGCCCATGGCAGCTCAGTGTCCAAGAGGGTTCCCCAGTAATAGGAACAGGGACTGTCTCTGACATGAACTCAGTGGCTGGCTCTTTGATCTCCTCCACCTGAGGTGGGAGAAGGCTTACCAGGCCATAGATGAAGACAATAAAGTCAGTCCTGGTAAGACCTGATAGACTAGGATCATATGGAAAGGGAGGAGGACCTCCCCTATTATTGGACTGGGGGAGAGGCATAGGAGAAGAAGAAGGAGGGAGGGTGGGATTAGGAGGGGACTGGAAAGGGGGATACAGCTGGGATACAAAGTGAATAAAGTGTAATTAATAAAAATAAATAAAAATTAAAAAAGAAAAAGCAATAAAAAGGTACTCACAGAATTTCCAGGAACATGGATTGATTTAAGATGTATCATATTGAGGTTGCACAATCTCACAGACAAAAAAAAAAAACAAAAAAACAAAAAAACAAAAAAACACTTCGTGTTCTCTCTTACATGTGTAACATAGCCAATAAAATATGTATGTGTATATGTAAACAGAACATGTGGGTTCATATAACATGGAGAATAGAGAACAAGACAGGCTATTAGGGAGTGAGAAAGGACTGACAGTAAGAAATGGACACCAGTAATAAAACAGGATATAAACCTAATTGTCTCTCTAGTTCTAGGTCAGTTATGGATTTTTATTTGTTTTGGTAGTAGATAAGTACATAAATATATATTCAATAGTGACCAAAAGTGTATGAAGCCATGTAAAGCTTCACAGCTTCAGCATAGATGTTTAAACCATTTATGGAAGGAGGTTTGTTGAGATGTATAGACTTTGAGTCTGGTTAATTTTGGTATGTGATATTTCCTATTTGTAAGTTTTTATAATAAAATGTATAAACCTTTAAAAAATACTTAATGTTTAAGTTTCATGAGACACTGGTGTAAATGCATTGTAATGTTAGCACATTATCAGTCTATGAAACAACCTTGTGAAAGAGGTACTACTAAAGATACAACATTATGAATCTCAGCATATGCATTTATACACTGTTGGGTAGAGTCTTTCAGAGGCCCTGTGTGGTAGGCTCCTGTCCTGTTTCCTGTTTTCAGTGCAGGGAATCTTATGAAAGGGGGAGATAGTAAGATTTTGAGAAGACAGGAGCTCCTCAAGGAGAACAACAGCATAAAAATATCTGGACACAGAGGTCTTTTCTGAGACTTATACTCCAACTAAGGACCATTCATGGATACAACCTAGAACCCCTGCTCAGATGTAGCCCATTGCAGCTCAGTCTCCAAGTGGGTTTCCTTGTAAGGGGAACAGGGATGGTCTCTGACATGAACTCAGTGGCTGGCTCTTTGACCATCCCCTCCCCACCCCAATGGAGGAGCAGGCTTGCCAGGCCACAGAGGAGGACAATGCAGCCAGTCCTGATGAGACCTGATAAGCTAGGGTCACATGGAAGGGGAAGAGGACTTCCCCTATCAGTGGACTTGGAGAAGAGCATGGGATGACATGAGGGAGGGAAGGTGGGTTTGGAGGGAATGATGGAGGGGGCTACAGCTGGGATACAAAGTGAATAAACTGTAATTAATACAAAAAAATAAAAATTTAATTAAAAGATACTACATTATGGATGAAGAAACCAAAACATAGATTGTTTTTGTAACTTGGATCTTTGAATTAGTAAAGAAGAGTTGGTGTTATGAATGAGGCTTCTGTTTCTTAAAGCCTAATTGTAATTACTATGCTATGTTGAGAATCCTTTTATGTATTAAAAAAAAACCCCAAAAAACAGAGACATTTAAATGTTCTCTTTTGTTCTCATTAACAAATACCCAGATACCTAAAGTTTTCATTTTCAGGCATTATTTATTTTAAAACTAATCTTCCCTTTTTAAGAATCTGTAAAAGATATTCTAAAAGCCTGGTAAAGGTTATGCCATTGTGTATTCATTTTATGCCCCTGGAAGTATCATACATTTACTTTGAGTATATAGAACTCCACCAGATTTAATGAACTGGCATTGCTAAGACCTGGGTAAGTTTTTTCTTGTGTCTCAAAGGATGCTGTTACATCACATGAGCTCTGTGCTATGTCCCAAGAGTACCTGTTTACTTTTTTCCATCTAGGTACTCTCAGACTGAATATTCTAATGTTCACTTTGGTGAGAGTGAAGTCTAAAATACCAAAGTTTTGTTTTCGATAAATTCCTACCAATCCACCTATATGCCAGTTTGATGTCACTAACTGGAATTTTGGGTTTATTGAGCACCTGCTTTATGTCATGGATTTACAAATCTGTCATGTTTTTCTTTCTGCTGAGATTCTTATCAAACATATTGACTGATGTTCAAATCCAAGCCACATTATTCTTTTTTATTTAATTTTTTATTGTTTTATTAATTACAGTTTATTCACTTTGTATTCCCCCATAAGCCCCTCCCTCTTCCCCTCCCGATCCCACTCTCCCTTCCCCTTCTTCACACATGCCCCTTCCCAAGTCCACTGATAGGGGAGGTCCTCTTCTCCTTCCTTCTGATCTTATTCTATGTGATCACATCAGGAGTGGCTGCATTGTCATCTTCTGTGGCCTGGTAAGGTTGCTCCACCCTCAGGGGGAGGTGATCAAAGAGCAGGCCAATCAGATTATGTCAGAGGCAGTCCCTCTTCCCATTACTGTGCAACCCACTTGGACTCTGAACTGTCATGTGCTACATCTGTGCAGGGGTTCTAGGTTATCTCCATGAATAGTCCTTGGTTGGATTATGAATCTCTGGGAAGTTCCCTGTGTTCAAATTTTCTGGTTCTGTTGCTCTCCTTGTGGAGTTCCCGTCCTCTCCAGGTCTTACTATTTCCTACTTCTTACATAAGATTCCATGCACTCTGCCCAACAGTTGGCCAAAGGCACATTATTCTAAAGCTTATTATATGTAATACACAATATTGGGCTTTCTTCTCTTTTTGGACCTTTGTTTCTTCACTTAGCAAGAGGTGAAAGGGTGCATTGAGAATCTGCTAAGTGTCTGACAAGAGACTATACCCTGCTGTGAAGGTGCTCATAGAAATAAAATTACAGTTATGACTCAGTAGAGAAGTCTATTTCGGCGAGTGTTTTGTGCATCTTTTGGTTTCTTTTGCTTACTAGAGTTGCGAAATTGGACTCTAGACAAATGAGTAGAGTTTCTGTTTTGGGGGGGGGAACGTATATTCTGTAATTCAACCTGGCCTCAAAATATAAATTTGTATGTAGTACTTAGTATTTAAAAAATAAACACAGGAAATTGTGTGGTTTTTATAAGTAGCATCAACTGGCATTTTGAAGTCTTATTTTGATAAGTAATCAACAGGTAATACATATTGCTACTTTATTATTTAGGAACCATTATATTTAGTATTAACCAGTAATTTAATTGTGTCAGGATGTTATCGTATTTGTAAATTTTAGGTACATTTCTAAACTTAGCAAAATTGAAATCAAATTAGTGTCATTCTTGGCTGCAGTTCCTGAATCTGGGCAGTTTGTATGAAATGGTGACCGTGGAAGCCACACAATAGTGTATGCAGGAGTATTGGAGGGAGAAGTTGTAGCAGGTGGAAAGCATTCATGCAATGAAGGTTTTGGAAGCATTCCTTGAGAGAGGAAACACTGATAACCAAGGAAGTCCCATGGATGTTTATTGCAGAGAGAACTGGAGCTTAAAAGATAATGAGACAATCTGTGGGTAAAGAATGAGGCGGTTCCTAATAATAGTATGATTGAACCTAATCATCAGTAAGCTTTTAGGTTTAAACATATTCTTTTTAAAAAGGGAAGTTTATAGCTTTGGAGTTCTTGAAATTATGTATTTTACTCACTGAGGTTTTCTTTGAAAATGTGTTTAAATACACATTTATCCCATATTGAAAACTGGGATAAATGAGGGGCTATGGCTTTTCCATGTTTGTATACTCAACATCTGGTTATGTGTTGCTATGGATTAGTTCTTCCTAAATGTTTGTTTAGAGAATAAAATGAAAAATTAATTGCGAATAAGTACTCTTTAGATGAATTCAACAATTGGTTACTAGTCATCTAGTCCAAATGACTTAATGACCTTCATTTACTTGTTTACAGCCTACAAACTAGAACTTGTCTTTGAGTATTGCTTCTACTCTAGAATTATTCAAATCCTCATCCCTTACCAAATGGTCTTATTTGATTTTAACAAACATGATAACACACACACACACACACACACACACACACACACACACAAACACACACACACCTGTGTGAAAATCAACTAAAGATGAATGATTTTCATATGGAATTTGTGTTTTATTGAGAAGGATTTAAAAATAATTGTCATGTAATTATTAAAACTTCATTCTAGATTACATATGATTAGATTTAAGTATATTAAAGAAGAGATTGTAAACTTGAGTGAAAGTTGATTTTCACTAGTCCATCTAACACTACAAATCTTCCAATTTACCCAAAAAAATGTCTTGCTGATGTTTAAAAAAAATGATACTGGAGAGTCATGTTGCAGCCATTACTAATTTGAAAGCTTTGTCGCTTTTAGCTTGACTATTTTTAGTGGAACAAACAATTGGTAGTACATATAATAATAACATCCACATTAGGACTTGGGGGGGGGGGCAATCCCAAACTTTGTCAGTGTAAGTTGAAGTTTGTATTTGCCAAGAAGCTCTGTGGTTTTCTTTTCTTTTTTTTTCTTTTAATTGAGACAAGGTCTTGCTATGTAGCCTTGGCTGGCTGGGTAGTCTCTTTGACCTAGATTACGTAGAACTCACAAAATCCACCTGCCTCTGCCTCCCTAGTGCTAGAGTAAAGCTATGTGCTGTCATCCCTAGCCCTTTTTGATCTTTTGTGGGATTATACTGTTCTAGACTTTTTTGTTCCTTTCATGTAGATGTTGTATAACTGTCAAATTTAATCACTTAGCTCTCATTCAGTACTTAGTGATATAGATGCTATGTAATGTTAACCTTAATTGCCTCCCCTCCCCTGTAATGCTGTATATACTATTATAAAATCATGAATTCAGCATGGTCGCTTTAGTATGGGTTTTTATCTGCTTTGTTCAATATTCCCCTCACCTCCACATCAATGTAAACAGAGTCTAATTTAGTATTTCATTTAAGCCCTGCTTATTCCTTTTGTCTTTCCCAATTACTCTGATTTTATTTATGGCATTTTCTGTGAATTTTTTTAAAGCAGTCTTTTTTTCTTTGACATTTTCATACATATATAAAATACTTTTAAATTAATCTCACTTTCCAGCCCTGTCAAACCGGTTCCTTCATCTAAATGCCTTTTCCCACATTCAAGTCTTCCTGTATGTTTTTGAAAATATACCTTGTAATCTTACAAGCTTGTTCTTACTTGTTGACACTTAGTGTACAGACTCTCTAACTGGGTCAATTTCAACATTTCCTTCGAGCTACGTTTTCTTTGTATGCATTGTAAACTTTTTATTTATTTAATGTGTATGGGTGTTTTGTCTACAGGCATGTCTGTGGAGCACATGTGTGTAATACCTGAAAAGTCCAGAGATGGCATTGAATCCCCTGGGACTGACCCAAAGATGATTTTGAGCTGCTGTGTAGGTGCTGTGTTCTCTGGAAATGAGCCAGTGCTCTTAACCACAGATCTATCCTTCCAGCACCTTGAGTTTTATTTTCAAGTCCCTGCTTTCTTTGAAGGTTCTTACTTAGATTTTTCTCAAGTGTTACAATCTTCTTTTATTTTTCCCTCTCTGAATGATCTACATATTCTGGGTTTTAATATAGAACTTTAACTGGTTAGCAACAAAAGAGTTGCGTTTTTGAAGGTACTGACAACCTAGTTGTAATATTATAACTTTATAGATTTTTTTTTAATAATTCCTAAAGTTTGGTTCAAAGTGTTCAGTTTGGTTTGGATGGCTATTTTGGGGTCCATAAATTTTGTTACTAAGAAAGATATTTACTAGGCCCAAAGGCTATTATGCTTCCCCTCTCCAGCTGGAAACCAGATTTCCAGACCACATGTGCTGTTGATTGTGATTTTTAAGGCCATTGTGTGACACATTTTCAAACACATTTGCTAGATATGCATGAGAAGATAGGCCCTCCAAACTATAAGCAACCCAAAATCTTATGGGTTCCACTGAATAATATACTTTCATACTATGATTGCATGAACTGAGAAGACAATGGAAAACTTGGAGGACATTTTTGGTATCCGTGACACTCATGATTTCTGAGGAACTGGAAAACTCAATGCAACTATTTAACACCAAGTCTAGAATTTAAGTTTCTGAGAGATTGTGCTTTTAAATTAAACTTTACTTTTCACAACAGTACACACTTCAGAAAATATAGGAAAGAATTGATCGAGGTAGTGACTATAAATTAATAGCATCTTGTCTGGCACCAAATAAGAGTCTCATAAATGTGAACTATCTTATTTTTATTTTATTTTGTGTGTATGTAACATGTGTGTCTGTGTGGGTTATGTGCATGTGTACATCTATGTGTGTGCATGTAGGGGATAGAGCTTGAGATTTTGTATTTTTCCTGATCACTTTTTACCATAATTTTGTGATAGAGCTGCTCACTGAATCTGGAGTTCACTAGCTGGTGACCCATTCCTCCCCAGTACTGGGGCTACACCTCTATGCTACCTCTTCATCTTTTTTTTGGGTAGGAGTAAGAATTATGGTCCTCATGTTGCAAGGCAAGTGCTTTACCCACTGAGACATCTCCTCAATGTTAACTGTTAATTAACAACTACAACTGAGGACTATTTAACTGATTTACCAGTTTTGTGTGCTTGGTAGAATGTATTCAGCTGGGCAAAATACCTTCATGTTTTATTGACTATTTTGTGAACCCTAAACTCACTCTTGGAGTTTTTACTCAATACAATTCCCAGTATCCTACTTGATTAGAAATTAATATAGAGCACATTTCATATGGAACCTATTTATCCTGACCAGAATGTTGTAGAAAAGAATGAACTCTTACAAATGAGAGTAAGGTGGAAATGTGCCAGATATTAAAACTTGGGGCAAGTGTAGCATGAAATGGAAGAAGGGTGTCAGTGAAATTGCACTGACATTAGTGGAAGACACAGGCCTCTAGTGTCAGTAAGTGGTTATACCCTTAGAAGGAAGGGATTGCCTTTCCTTTGGGAATTCA
The DNA here is from genome assembly GCF_907164565.1 of Psammomys obesus. Taxonomy (NCBI): domain Eukaryota; kingdom Metazoa; phylum Chordata; class Mammalia; order Rodentia; family Muridae; genus Psammomys; species Psammomys obesus. Next base: position 3,252,633 of record NW_026594184.1, on the reverse strand, counting down.
AGGCTGCTGAAGATACATTTTTGGTTGTCAGCACTGTGTGAAAATTACTCCACAGCCAGGAATTAAGCTCCAACATGGATCTCATTTGTTAGTGAAAGAAACCAAACAAACCAGGGATATTGAGTTCAACCACCCATTTGGAACAGAGACTGCCAATATGTGATGAAATTAGATTGTCAGCTCTTCATTTGTACATCAAAATTTCAGGTGTCTTAGCCCAGGAGATGAATGTTTTTTAGTCTCTGTTCAAGAGTGGAATAATTAGTAGTCTACTTTATCTCTCCCTGGCTTTTGATAACTACTGGGTGCCCATTTAAAGTTTTTTGGAGTGTTTTAAATATTTGACATGTACTTAATTTCCCACATCCCTTGTTTAAACCAGAAGTCTGAATTTAATTAACATGCCTTACAAATGTACTCACAAAAGTTATGTCCCAACTTACTAAGGCAAATGAGAGCTGAAACTGATAAAGTTCATAGAATTGTTTTGTTGTTGTTTAATTGGTGTGTTTTTTTCTCCCTCTTTTTCTTCTAGTGCTGGAGGTAAGCCCAGGTCCTCAGACATGCCAGGCAATGTACTCTGTCGCTGTGCCATATATCCAGACCTAGAAAACTGTTTTTTGTTGGAAGACAACCTAAATTACAGAGTTCAGATGTTGCTTTCCAATAGTGTTAACCCTATTTTGGAGACAGGGGAGGTGGCTCAGCAGTTAAGAGCACATACTGCTCTTGTGGAGGACTAGGAGTTCAGTTCCCATACCCAGCCTGTAAACGCTTAGCTCCAAGGGATCCAACTCCCTCTTCTAGCCTCTGACTCCCTCTTCTGTCTTCTAAGCGCACTGTACTCACGTGTACACACCCAACCACATAATAAAAATTCTTGAAGCCTCTTTTAAATATAGCTTTCTTCTACTGTGGAGGTCTTTAAATATTTCCGTTGAGGCTTGTTGAGTTTGACCCTGTGAGAGAGAAGACAGCTTCTCGCATCTGGGCTGAGCGATTTTATTATGATTTCATTGTAGTCACACAGCTTTCTTTAGCATTAGCAAACACATTGACTACTTATCTAACATTTAATTAAACACTATTTAAAAGCCAGAATATTTAAAGATCTAATTTTTTTCCATAAAGTGATATTCTATATAGAATTAGTTTTGCCAATCTAGTATAACTGTGGGATACGAAGAATATATCAAATTCCTATTTTAGGAGCCTTGAGAGAACAACCTTAAGCTTGTATAAAGACAGAAAAATCGAGAACTTACTATGCTGTCTATTTGTGCTTCCAGTATTTCACTCTTCATTCTCTCTTAAAGCAGCTATTGTTCAAATATATATGAATTATAAACAACTGATTTATAGGCACATTTTTTCTTCATATGTGTGACATACAGCCTCTAGAAATAGAAATTTCAGACACCAGGCTCAGCACACTTGGTTATACATTTCCACAGAATTCATTTCCATAGCTATCTCCCTTCATGCCTACTACAAAGTTCAGCTCTGGTCTTTGACAGGATGGTACATTTGGGACTCTACCAATATTTTCAACTGCAGTCTCTCTTCTGTTTTTATAACTGCTCCTAATAAAAAAGGGATGTTAACTATTGAGATTGAGAGGCTACGTTCATTTATTGGAATGCTGTGATGAATTCAGGTAGGGAAGCCCTCACTGGAAGACCTGGGTTTAGTCTTCAGTACTGCAAAACAAAAGAGACTTAGTGGAGTACTGGGGCTGTTTATAAACTTTCATAGGATAAATAAACATTATTTGATAGATTTTTATTATTATTTTTAATTTGAGGGTTAAAGGGGAAAATGCCAGTGGAAAATCTGACTTTTTAAAACAGATTTCCTCATTATAGACAATGAGATTTTTTAAATTGAGTATTGGGGAGATAATAGCTCAGTAGATTAAACCACTTGCCATGCAAGTCTGGTGCTCTGTTATAGATCGGGTACCAGAACTTGTTCTTTGAACTCCACATGTGGGCTGTGACATATTTTCATGCATGTGGACACACACTAATGAATAAATATTTTTGAAGTAGGCATAACTGCATAAAAAAGATGAGCCTATTTGACAGAATGAGAATCATATAACAGTAATAATCAAAAGAAATCATTATATTTATCTTTTTCTTCCATGATTATAGATATGAACTGAGATAGGTTATTTAATGGGTTTATGAAACCTAATAACTTGACTTAACTGCCTTTTGAAAAAGACTATGTGAAAAATTGGGTTGGGAATTTGATAGGAATTGCATTGAATCTATAGAGTGCTTTTGGTAAGATGACCATTTTTACTATGTTAATCCTGCCACGTCATGAGCACGGGAGATCTTTCCATCTTCTGATATCTTCTTCTATTTCTTTCTTCAGAGACTGGAAGTTTTTGTTTGTTTGTTTGTTTGTTTGTTTCAAACAGGTCTTTGACTTGCTTGGTTAGACTCATACCAAGGTACTTTATGTCCTTTGTGGCTATTACGAAGGGTGTTATTTTCCCCAATTTCTTTCTCAACCCATTTGTCTTTTGTGTACTGGAGGGCTACTGATTTTTTTGAGTTAATTTTGTATACAGCCACTTTGCTGAAGGTGTTTATCAGCTGTAGGAGTTCCCTGGTAGAATTTTAGGGTCACTCATATATGCTATCATATCATCTTCAAATACTGATACTTTGACTTCTTCTTTGTATCCCCTTGATCTCCTTTAATTGTCTTATTGCTCTAGCAAGGACTTCAAGAACTATGTTGAAGAGATATGGAGAGAGTGGCCACCTTGCCTTGTCTCTGATTTTAATGGGATTGCTGATCAATCCTCATTCAGAAAGGCAAACGAGATGAACATAGGAAGAGGGAGGAAACAGGGAACAGGACAGGAGCCTACCACAGAGGAATTCTGAAAGACTTTACCCAGCAGGGTATCAAAGCAGATGCCGAGGCTCATAACCAAACTTTGTGCAGAACAGGGAATCTTAGGAAAGAGGGAGAGATAGAAAGACCTGTAGGAGACAGGAACTCCACAAGGAGAGAAAAAAAAAATCTGGGCAGAGGGATCTTTTTCTGAGACTGATATTCCAATCAAGGACTATTAGTGGAGAGAACCTAGAACTCCTACACATATGTAGCCCATGGCAGTTCAATGTCCAAATGGGTTCCCTAGTAATCGGAACAGAGACTGTCTCTGACATGAACTCAGTGGCCTGTTCTTTGATCACCTCCCCCCGAAGGAGGAGCAGCTTTACCAGGCCACAGAGGAGGACAATGCAGCCAGTCTTGATGAGACTTGATAGACTAGGATCAGAAGGAAGGGGAGGAAGACCTAACCCATCAGTGGACTGGGGGAGGGGCATGGGAGGAGGTGACAGAGGGAGGGTGAGATTGGGAGGGGGCGAGGGAGGGGGCTACAGTTGGGATACAAAGTAAATAAAGTGTAATTATAAAAATTAAATTAATAAAAAATGAAAAATTATGTGGTTTTTGTTAACCTGGCACTACTATGGGAAGCAACAAAGAAAAAAGTATTTGAAAATGTTCTGCACAAGGGTGAAATATCCTTTTTTTTTTTTAATGATCTCCTTTCTCTGAACATTAGACTTGAGTGTTCTCTAAGATACTTGTGAAATCTTGGTCACCATCTGCAGTGCTGTGCATTTCCTATATGCCCTAAAGGGTGCAGTATTGGGCCACAAACCAAAAGGAAGGAGGTAACCAGGATGTGAAGCAAATTTGAAAACTTGAAGGCTTTTAAAACTTGTTAGCCTGCCAATTCAAGCAGTGTATGGCAGGTGTGTTGGATATTTGTAAAGCCAAAATAAATAGCCACAAGAAATTCAGAGCTAATATACATGTTAAGGAAAGCTAAAATGGAAAGAAATAAAACCCTGTGTTCATTATTCATTCTGGAGTCCTATAAAAATAATTTAAGGAGGCCCTCCTTAGCCATTGTTATCTTTGTGGTCTTAGGAACTAACTAGGCATTGGCCATGTTTCTATGTTGTTTATTGGCTTGTAGAGACAGAGTGGAGAGAAGGAGTAGGTAGGGAGAATTTAGGACAAAAGTAGCTTATGGTAGTGAGCTTGTACTCTTTCTGGAATGCATTCCTATTTCTGTCATATCAACAGAACATAGTTCTTCCTACTTTGTCTGTGTGTGGGGTCTGTGTGTGATGATTTTTTTAAGGAAAAATGAAAGGAATCCATTAAAAACATAGTGTACTTTTTCAAAAGATGTACCATTGGTGAGGTCGTTGTGTACACAGCAAGTGCTTTTACTTTACTTAATGCTCTTATAGACGAGCATTATTTTGAAGTTTATATTGTGAGAAAATACTCAGATTTACTGTTTCAGTGGATTCAAATTCTAGAGAAATAAACAGAGCTCTGATGCTTATAAGAGACTCAGTGATGATATTCCTTTCTAGCAATGTACAGCTTCTAGACTAATGTTAATTTACTGTGCCACCTTAATATTCTTTGTACTAGGAATCCTTAGAAGCACAACAGTATTTGAAATTCTGATGAAAAATAAAAGGCAACAAAACAGAGAGGCCATATTCTTTATTATCAGGGAGTTTAACAGAGCAATGTTAGGTTGTGCAGTCATCCAGAATAATGAAAAATGTGATTTGTGCCATAAGACCCAGTGTTTTGATATGGTCTAAAAGGCTGGTTATGGAGTCATACAGCCTAGCCTGAGCCACAGCTCTATGACCTATTTTAGTTAGGTGAAGTTGTGCACTTTAATTACTTGTCCAATCTGCATTTCCCCATCTGTAAGATTAGAGCAGTAGAAGCTTCTCCAGGAGGAATCTAGGCAGAGATAAATTTTAGTGTGAGTAATTCCTTATTATTTGTCTTCATGACTCACTTCTCTGCAAGTGTTCAAGGGTGGATTTAAGAGTATTAATTAAGCCATAGTACCTGGTGTTCCATTTATGGTGAGTTAGAAGACTGTGTTGAATTCACAATACCTAATGTCTACTGGTTGGAAATAGATATTAGACTCTCTAATAGAATCTCTCCAGAACTCTGGATCTTAGATTAGTTCTTTATCTAAACGAACATAGGAAATTCCACAAAGCCAGAGATCTTATCAGTATCCTCAACAGTGCCTGGCACATTGCAGATACTGGATACATGTTGGTTCAGCACAACTTGGGGATTTTGTGAAAGGTATGATATATACCAGGCAAGAATGGAATGTTGTGAAGGAAGCATAATGATACCACAAAATGACTAGCTTTCCTCGTTTGAGATTCCCAGGGGAGATAAATGCCCTCTGTTGAGATCTGTGCACAAGACTTGGAGTCAGAAGATACTGCCTTGAGTCATGGCTCAACCACTCAGAGCTTAGTAATGTCAAACAAATGGTTTAACTTTATGAGTTTCCTTTCTTTCATCAGAATATTTCAGCTATCACTCATGGCTTAGAGTATTTTGAGATAGCATGAGAAAGTCTTAGGGTTCCATTCTCAGCACTTCAGGAAGAGCCTAACAACAACCAAAAACTGCAGTTTTTTTGAGAGATCCAAAGATCAGTGCAATCCAAGCATGTGGAAACTGAAATATAACAAATGCATTAATTTCATGCTCTGCATTAAGAACTCTTTTTTTTCTTTTTTAATGATGAATATGATATGTTATTTAATAAGTTTTCAATTATAAAAATAATTCTGATTTCAGAGAGATTAAATTTTTACGTAAGTATCCTAAAATTTGTAAAATCTTTAAATACAATGACTTCAGATTTTTTAAAAAGATGTGTTCAAAAATTAAATTTCTATTGTACAGTTTCTGAGACCATCATATATCCATTCTTTTTTTTTGTTTTTTTAACTTTTATTAATTACACTTTATTCACTTTGTATCCCCCCCCCATAAACCCTTCCTTCCTCCCCTCCTAATCCCAACTTCCCTCGCCCTTCTTCACGCATGCCCCTTCCATCGGAAAAGGCCAAACTGGCTATTACAAATAAAGCTGCTACAAACAAGGTTGAGCAAATGTCCTTGTTGTATACTTGAGCGTCTTTTGGGTATATGCTTAGGAGTGGTATAGCTGGATCTTGAGGTAGCACTATTCCTAATTGTCTGAGAAATTGCCAGATTGATTTTCAAAGTGGTTATACAAGTTTACATTCCCACCAGCAATGGAGGAGGGTTCCCCTTTCTCCACATCCTCGTCAGCATGTGTTGTCACTTGAGTTTTTGCTCTTAGCCATTCTAATGAGTTTAAGGTGAAATCTTAGGGTTGTTTTGATTTGCATTTCCCTGATAGCTAAGGATGTTGAGCATTTCTTTAAGTGTTTCTCTGCCATTTAATATTCCTCTATTGAGAATTCTCTGTTTAGCTCTGTAATCCATTTTTTAATTGGATTGCTTGATTTGTTGCTGTTTAACTTCTTGAATTCTTTATATATTCTTACTATTAGCCCTCTGTCAAATATAGGGTTGGTGAAGATCCTTTCCCAGTCTGTAGGCTATCATTTTTTGTTCTGACAACAATGTCGTTTGCTTTACAGAAGCTTTTCAGTTTCCCAGGTCCAAATGTATTGATTGTTGATCTTAGAGCCTGTTTGTATTCTGTTCAGGAAGTTGTCTCTTGGGCCAATGAGCTCAAGGCATTTCCCCACTTTTTCTTCTAACAGATTTAGTGTGTCTGGTTTTATGTAGAGGTTTTTGATCTATTAGTAATGGGAACAGGGACTGTCTCTGACATGAACTCAGTGGCCTTCTCTTTGATCACCTCCCCCTGAGGGATGTGCAGCCTTACCAGGCCACAGAGGAAGACAATGCAGCCAGTCCTGATGAGACCTGATAGACAAGGATCAGATGGAAGGGGAAGAGAACATCCCCTATCAGTGGACTGGGGAAAAGGCATAGGTGGAGAAAAGGGAGTGAGGGTAGGAGTAGGAGGGGACGAGAGAAGGGGCTACAGTTGAGATACAAAGTTAATAAACTGTAATTAATTAAAAAAGTAGAAAGGTTATAAAAAGACCTAACAGTATTCTTGTTGCTTGGATATAAAGCACTGAGGCTAAAGTTTTACTGTCTCCCAAACTAAGTGATTTTAAGAGTAGAAGGAAAGGCAGTCTTTTATGCTTGGTCTTTCAAGTACAGCTGCATGAGAGAACTCCACATTTTCACCAATTCCTTTTGTGTTGTACCTCATTTCTTCTGAGCCAGCTCCCCAAATTTTTTCACCCTGAAGGAAGAACCATATGAAGGAATTGACCAAGGTCCTGTCCAAGGTCATAGGCAAAAAACCAAACAAACAAAAATCCCCATTTTCCCACTCCTGATGTTGAATAGAGTGCATGGCTTGAGGCCAGTTCCTGTTTCATTTATGTAAGTTCAAAATTAAAATTTAAAATTCCTATCTGTGTTTCTATATGATGGTCCTCTGTAGAAAAGTCTTTCTGCAGATCTTCACTTTTTTATGTTCTGAGCAAATCCTGAACCCTTATAAATATACTTTTTGTGGTTTTTCTTTCATATATGCTCAGGCAGCCTATGAAATTTAGGTGTAGGACTAAGTGTGAGTTTAAACTTACACACTCTGGAGCACACTCTTACAGTGCACTTTCCAGTGCACAATGTGTGAACTGGCTTTTCTCTTGGAAATACTTAATTAACTAACAGTGCTGAGAATCAATGTCCAATGTGAATACAATAAAGCTTGGGATAGCCAATCCCATTACTCAGTAAGATTGCTTTTTTTTTTTTTTCTTTATATAGTTTTGTTATTGCTGCTGCTGAGTCTCTTTAGACTTAAAAAAATGTTATAGCTTTATTAGGCCATATTTAACATACTGTCCAATATTTTAATTTAGAAGTGGACAATTGTCGGGGGTGGTAGCACACTCCTATCCCAGCATTTCAGAGGCAGTGGCAGATGGATCTTTGTGATTTCAAGGCCAGCCTGGTTAAAATACTGAGTTCCAGGACAGCCAGAGATTTATGGAGAAACACTGTGTCAAAAAAAAATAAAAATAAAACAGTAACAAAGTACACAATTCAGTAAATAGGTTATTGCTTGTTTTAAAACTGTATGAACATAATAACCATTATTTTATTACCCCAAAAGGAGGCCCCTATACTCATTAACCAGTAATCTATTTTCTATTTTTGTGGATTTTACTATAAGCAGTTTCCATAATGGATTCATGATATCTGGCTTGTTTTCTTACTACAATGTGTTCAAAATTCATCCATGTTACAGCACGAGTCAACACTTCATTCCTTTAAAAGGCAATATAATATTTCATTATGTAGATATACTACATTTTGTTCATCCTTTTATCTGTTGGTAGGCTTATTTGACATTTTTCATTTGTAAATAGTGTTTTTGTAAACATTGCCAGAATTTGAAGTTTTTAAAAATTAATTAATTAATTTATTCACTTTACATCCTGATTATAACCCCAATTCCTCCTGTCCTCCTGGTCCCACTCTTCCTCCCTCTTCTCCCTATCCTCTCTCCCTTAATCCTCAGAAGAGGGGAGCCCCCACCAACCCACCTCAGTACATCAAGTCGCACCAGGACTGAGTGAATCCTCTCCCCCTCCCATTATTTCAGATATAACCGAGGCATTGAAATGCTAGTTAATATAAGTCTCACATGTTGAGGAACTATCATAACTTTGTCATAACCACTGCACCATACTTTGTTTTCATTTGCCCAACAACTTAAAAACTTTAGAACATGGTTGTACATGTAACACGATGTGAAGGGACACTCAGAGCAGTGAGAGGAGTCCTAGAGCTTCTGTTGAAAGCCTACACAATGCCTTGAGGCCCATTACTGAGTAATTAACCGTAATTTCACATTTACCATTAGCCATTAACTGTTCCAGAAGGGGACTAGAAACTCCACTGTGGCTAGCTAGATAAGCTTACTTGCATTCCTAGGCATTTAATTTCCCAGTGATAACTGGAAAGTTCAGTGATGTTGACTTTCCTCTGGACTGTGGAAAAGACAAACAAAAAGTGGTTAAATATGTTCAAAAACTAAGTGAAAGATTTTCAAGACTTTTAAGTCCTCTTTAGATGATGTTAACAAGATAGTTGCCTCGCTGGCTACTCAGAGCTGACTTTTGCTTTACTGTTACTTCAGGTTATGTGCATGGCTTATCATTGGCAAATTACCTTTGCATGTATCTTTTCAGCTGAATTGCTTGCCACTGATGCTGGCTGACAGTGGGATAACTGCAAATCTTCAAGCTGCATAATATCATACCTAACATATTGCTTAGCAGTACTTTCTATCTTATCTACTTGTGTGTGTTGAAATCTTCCTTTCATAAAGACTAAGAAATAGCCCAAGAAGTACATCCAGGAACAACAGTCCCATCTGCTCAAGGAATTTTCTAAAATCGAAAGCACATTTTATATTTCCATTCCCCATTTTACTTCATACGAATTAAGTTTTCACCTAGTTGTGTTATGACTGCTTCATATATATGTTTCCCATGCATACATGTTACCTTTCAGAGCAGTATATGTTGCTCTGAAATTCCTGTGTTCTGAACTTTGAAAACAAATATTAGAGGCTGCACTCAGACAATGATAACTTTCATTTAAAGACAGATTCCCATAGCCTCTACAAACCAGACTCTTGCAAGTAAACTAGCTGCCATGACATTTTCTGCACAGTGGACAGCAAAATTAATTTTTACTCTGAACATACCAAAAACAAACTATAATTTTGAAGAGATTTGGATGTTGCCCAGTTATGCACTACAAATTATCTAAACAATTGCTGCTTTTACTCTAAGACGCCTAACACTGGGAAGTGGCCTTTCACTGAACATAGCTTACAGTGCTGTGCCGCAATCTCAGTGTGTAGCTGCCTCCTGTTTTACATGAGACAGTTACTCTTCTCCTCAAGTCTAGAGTTGGAAAGGAAGCATTGTAGTGTTTTAGCTAATTTCATTTATTTTTTTCTTGCAGGTTCTGAAAAGTGCCTTTTCTGAAAACTCTGCTGCTTGGATTCTACTCTAGAGCTCTCTTTCCAAGCCCTCTCCCCACACACCCTTCCCCACTCCTGCCCCTATAAAACCTGCTGTGCTTGTAGTTCACTGTCAGCAACTTGCCCGTTTAATTTTTCTCTCATTCTCAGTTTTCTTAGTCATTTTCCCTCCCCTTGATTTTACAAAACTATTTTTTAGATTGTAGCATCCTCCCAACTCTATTCTTCAGAGCAAAGAATTGGGGAGATAGACTTTTCTCTCCCTGATTTGAGACCATTCCACAAATTGAAGGGCAGCCAGCAACATATGCTTTTTGTAAGAATAATTGAAAACATCAACTAGGCAGCATAGAATTCTTTTGAAAGTCTGCCAGTTATTTGAAGCAAATTCAGCAAAGCAACAAAATATAGCAGTCAATATCTTAACCGTTATAGTTGCCTTCTTAGGACTTGGTCTCTAATTTGATTTTTGGTTGTTCTGATACAACGTTGACTGAATAAGTGACTTTTTTGTGTTTGACCAGATCAGACGTGGCTTCAGTGAGAACCTAAGTGCTAACAAACACACTCCACCAAAGCAACCTGCTCTCACTTCACATTTGGTTCAGATTCACTTAGACTCCTTGAACCATCCACAGTCATATTATTGTCCGAAAGAAGGTGCACTTAATTACCATTTTGCTTTCAGTATGACAGCTGTCAATGTTGCTCTAATTCGTGATACCAAGTGGCTGACTTTAGAAGTCTGTAGAGAATTTCAGAGAGGAACTTGCTCTCGAGCTGATGCAGAGTGCAGGTTTGCCCATCCGCCAAGAGTGTGCCATGTGGAAAATGGCCGTGTGGTGGCCTGTTTTGATTCACTGAAGGTGAGTGTCATGTGCGTGCACATAATTCCTTTAATGTGTTGATTTCTAGACATTTGAAAAGAAGGTGTGTTAGAAAAGAGTAAAATTAATAACATCATAAAATGATGTGTTACTTGGGTTACAACAAGATGTAAACTTTCTGTGTACTTAACTAAGCCAGTTGAAGGCTCATTCTAGTAAAGTGTACTGATCAAGATAGATTCACTTTATAAAATGAAAACTCATAAAATTTTGTAGGACTGAGGTAAATGTGCTGAAGTTTAAGCATGTTCTCTATATGTATGTTTGTCTGGTCTGTATCATACTATGTAGACTAGGCTAGCCTTGAATTTTTAGTAACCCTTCTGCCTCTATTTTCTGAGTTGCTGAGATTACAGGCATTTAGCACCACACTTGGCTAATTTACTATCTCATTGGGTTTTAGTTTCTATACAGAATTTAGACTTTAAATTTTTTATTAGAAAATTTTGTTTTATTTAATCGGTGAATGTTGCATCTGCCTGTGTGTATGTGCAACATGTGTATGCTTGGTACCATTGGAGGACAGAAGAGGGCATCAAATTCCCCACACCTAGAGTTGCTGATGCTTGTGAACCATCACGTAGGTTCTTGAGATCCAACCTGAGTCCTCTTCAAGAGCAACTGGTGCTCTTAATCACTGAGCCATCTCTCCAGCTCAGAGAATTAGGATTTTTGATGTAGTGATCAAAATTCTCATGCAACAAAGAAACCCTTTGATGGATTATGTTATAAATATAGCTTATTATGCATGGTAGTAAACTATGGTCTCAGTAAATGCCTGGGACCAGTCAACTCATAGAGGATAAAGTCAGACAGAGCATCTAAGTTAAAACCTCACTGTTCAGGAAGACAAGGCATATTGTTATAAAAGTAACCTCCCTGCATTTTCCTCTTAAACACACAAGTGAACAACTTCTAATTTGTAAGTACCAGGAGAGTCTTAATGCCAAGGTTGTCAAGCTTAAATATAGTAAAATATGAGGACTGGTGAGATGCTATATACAGTAGGACATAAATCATTATGTATCTTGAGAATGTATTCATTTTTATGTTTTATTCATAAATATCTTTAAGTAAGGATAAGAATATCCAAATTAAAGCAGAGAAGCAAAAAGTGTAGATGGATTCTTGGTTTAATTAATACATTTGTCATCATGCATTTGAAATGATTCATGAGATTCAGTCAAATGAAATAGTTTTAGCAGGAGTTTTAAAAAATTTCATGATATTATTATGTGACTGTCATCATGATCAGCTTTACCTCACTAACATTTTTAGGTGCATTCTTTTGTGTGTTAGTTTACTCTGAATACATTTTCAAATGCTTTCCTATGAATGATTCTTAGAATTCGGACCAGAAGTGATTTAGAGTTCAGAGTTCTTCAGGGTTAGGATAGTTTCATGTACATAATGACATATCCTTGGGATGAGCACCAACCTTAAACAGGAAATTCATATATGTGTGTGTATAATTTTATTTATATATAATACATAAATATATACGGAAAGAGTAAAGTTTATATGTACATGGTCCATAGGTAATTTTAATGCAATATTTTAGTTCATCTGTTCTTTGAATGCAATATGAGGTCATGTATGGAATTTTCCAATTATGACATTATATTGGAGCTTTTTGGTTTTTCAAGTTAGGGATGTTCAACATAAAATGTAGTTTTACTTATTTCTTGGTTGCTTGGTTTCATTGTGGGCCATTCCAGTTCAATAATGGAGACTCATTATGGTAAGACAAAAGGTATTTACAAAAGGTAAAACTCTGAACTAGTTTTATTTGAAGCAGATCTAATAATTAAAAGGGTTGTTTTTGCCCAAGCCTGGTGGCATACACTTTTTATCCCAAAATTCAGGAGGCAGAGTCAGGTGAATCTCTGTTGAGTTCGAAGTCAGCATGGTATACCGAGCAAATTCCAGAGCAGCTAGCACAACATAGTAAGACCCTGTCTAAGAAAAAGAGCTCATTTGTTTCTTAATTTTTTGCACATTTCATGCTGGATTGGTGGTCATTTTCTGTGTATTAGTTTCAGTCTACTGCTACCCGCCTGGGCTGTGCCCTAAGGCAAAAACAAGCACTGAGCTAGTTAAGTAGAAGTGCCTTTCACCCAGAGCACATGCAAGTCTAGGTATTGCACTTGGCCCTTTTTCATCTTGCTTCTGGAGATTTAGAATAAAGTCCCAGCCCTACTAATCTGATCATTCAGCATCTTTTTCTTTCAAACCTTGAGTGATTTTGTCTTTAGTAAGGACATAATGCCTTCACTATCTAACTTTTACAGTGTCTATGGAGATACCAAAGAGACAATACAAACAACAAACAAAAAGTATAACTACAAAGTGAATCAAGCATAAGGATATCTTCTTACTATTAATGAATGTTTGTTAGAGGACCTATTAAAAAGGTTCCATTTAGGTAGACCTTATTACTAAGTGCTGCAAGCACTTGTGCTCAAATCTATTGCTATGAGAGTGATTTTAGTCCTATACTTTACATATATCACTGTTCTGTTCTATGTGAACCTATGATAGGGCATTCATAGTGGACTATAGATTCTGTCCTTTTAGACATCAGAGAATGAGTGAGATGTGTGATCTCGGTAATCTTTGATAATTCTTCAGGTCAATGTTCCTCTTAAAAGCAAAAGAGTACTTACTATAAAGTAAATACATTGAGGAAAATAATATGAATAAATCACTTAATTATTTTCATATGCTATAAACTTTTCCAGATCCATTGCTCTTAAAAAATTTAGTCATTATGTTAAAAATCTTGATGACCAGTCGCAGTAGATAAAGATGATTTGTATAATTCCTACAGTTTTGACTTATTTTCATGAAAACCTCAATATTTCAAATATACAAAGCCTTTTACATAATTATTTAATTTGCTGTTTAGATAGAACATTCACCAGAGTTTCATATCTGCACAAAAGAACTTTGTAGTTCTTCTTTTATGTTGCATAGCCGAGATATGCATGAAAGCTATGCTAAGATGATGGTAATTGACCTATGTTGGTTGTACTCCTATCACAGCACACAAAAAGCACACCTGAATGATTGCTGACACATTTGTTGCTTCTCTTCAATTTGTATAATTGGAGTTTCACTGAATTTATCTGTGTACTATTTTGTTCGTCGATGGCTAAATAAATTAAGCAATCATTTGATCATCTGTAGTCTGTGGGTTCTTTTAGTCACACATGTGTGTATGTGTGCATGTGTGCGCAAGTGTGTGTGTTCCACTCGCACTAGCTACTCTAACAGGTGATGGTTGTTTGCCTACATAAAGGTTACAATAGAAACTGTCCTATTCTCACCAATAATGACGGGAGGTCATGAAAAGAGGAAGGATGAGCTGAATGGATGATCATGCATTGTGCTGAAGGCCTGTGCCCATAACTACCTGAATGCTGCATCTTTTTTAAAATTATTCATTGTATTTCCATTTCTTTTTTAATTTATTTATTTTTATTAATTACAGTTTATTCACTTTGTATCCCCCCATAAGGCCCTCCACCCCCCTCCCGGTGCTATCCTCCCTCCCCCTTTCTTCACGAATGCCCCTCCCCAAGTCCACTGACAGGGGAGGTCCTCCTCTCCTTCCTTCTGATCTTAGTCTATCAGATCACATCAGGAGTGGCTGCATTGTCATCTTCTGTGGCCTGGTAAGGCTGCTCCCCCCTCAGGGGGATGTGATCAAAGAGAAGGCCAATCAGATTATGTCAGAGGTAGTCCCTCTTCCCATTACTATGTAACCCACGTAGACACTAAGCTGCCATGGACTGCATCTGTGCAGGGGTTCTAGGTTATCTCCATACCTGGTACTTGGTTGGAGTATGAGTCTCTGGGAAGACCCCTGTGTTCAAATTTTCTGGTTCTGTTGCTCTCCTTGTGGGGTTCCTGTCCTCTCCAGATCTTACTATTTCCCACTTCTTACATAAGATTCCCTGCATGTTGCCCAACAGTTGGCCATAAGTCTCAGCGTCTGCTTTGATAGTCTGCAGGGTAGAGGCCCTCTGTGGCAGGTTCCTAGGTTGTTTCCTGTTTTCTTCTTCTTCTGATGTCCATCCTCTTTGCTTTTCGGGATGGGGATTGAGCATTTTAGTCAGGGTCCTCTCTCTTGATTAGTTTCTTTAGATGTACAGGTTTTAGTAGGTTTATCCTGTGTTATATGTCTATATGAGTCAGTATATACTGTGTGTGTCTTTCTGCTTCTGGGACAGCTCACTCAGGATGATCCTTTCCAGGTCCCACCATTTACCTGCAAATTTCATGATTTCCTTATTTTTCATTGCAGAGTAATACTCCATTGTGTAGATGTTGCACCATTTTCAGACAGGAATTTAGCCCGTGAAGGCTGTATCATGTTACTATGCAGCTGTTTTTTACTCAGTTCCCTTATCTTCTTGGCAAATTTATTTCAAAACTTCGCTTTGACATTGTCTAACCCATTCTTTACTGATTCCATGATATTACACATTGTCATTGATTTAGATTGGCATTTTCAATGAGTTCCCCCTTAGAGTTAACAAATGATTGTCTGTTTGTGATTGCTTTCATAGCCAGCTTACCCTGCATCAAAAATATCAGGCATATCTTGAACCTTCCATTGTATTCTTGAAACATATGTGATCCTGAATAGCTACCTGAGGTTCAGGAAATATATAAATGCAACTAGTATTTTATTACAACAGATTAACAGCAATTATGTCTACCTGTCACAATCACTACTTTGGGGAGTTTTATAACAACTACTTTGTAGTTAGGCCATAAGAACAGTGATAGTCACAGGAAAATTATGTCAGGCAATATATTTTCCTAAATGATGGGAACTATGAGAGTAATGCACATAAAAAAACCTCTAAACAATGTCTTCAGACTTCATATATTATTATAAGCACAATGAAACTATGACAAATAAAACTCGTCATACAAATATAACTCTATCCTTGTAAGTAATTATTGGCCATAGGATACATATGTTCTATATTTAGAGTACTAATCACAGCAGTTTTCACTTGCAAGCAGGGACTGTCTCTGGCATGAACTTGGTGGCAGGCTCTCTGATCACCTCCCCCTGGGGGGTGCAGCCTTGCCAGTCCACAGAGGAAGACAATGCAACCAGTCCTGATGAGACCTGATAGGCTAGGGTCAGAAGGGTAGGAAGACCTCACCTATCAGTGAACTCTGGGAGGGGCATAGAGAGAGAAGAGAGAAGGAGGGTGGGATTTGGAGGGAATGAGGAAGGGGACGATAGCCAGGATACAAAGTGAATAAATTATAATAATAAAAAAGGAAAAAAAAACATAAATGATTTGGAGCTAAGGCTGTAGCACAGTGGCTGTTTGCCTAGCATGATCAAGGCCTTGGGATTTATTTCCAGGCCCCCACAAAAAAAAAAGACTATTTTGATTGAATATTTGCTCATCCATGTGTACTTATGTACAGCTTGCCAGATGTCAGACTCTTAGCAACACGACCCCAAATATTACACAAGACATAGAATCATGTATGAGCTCAAGCAAAGAGATTTGCTTGTTCTGTAAAGGCTGTCTTTCTGAGAGTCATGGAAAACAGTTTTCTTTAAAAAAAATCTTCTTCAATATTGCCCTCAAAAAGGAATACCCCTTCATCTATAACAGTCTTTGGGGGAACATTTCAAAAATCTCTTTTGAATGAAGACTACATTCATGATCATTACCAAACAGACTCAGTTTATTTGAACTTTTTGTTTGGAGATAAATTTAGATTTAGAGAAAGGTTGCAAAAATAATGGAAACACCTCCTATATACTCTTCACCCAGGTTCCCTGTAGTGTCAGCAACTTACATTCTACTCATAATACAAATTATTAAAATAAAAAATTAACACTAAGCAAAGCTCCTAAAGTAGGGACTTAATTTAAATTTCCCCAGCTGGTTCCCAAGGACTCAGTGGTTCAGACAATTAATTTAAAGAAGTTATTTTGTCCATGGCATTTAAAACAAAACTGGAAAGGAACAGTTTGGCTGCTGAAAGACTATTCAATTAAAAATGCTTACCATTTACCATGAGAAAACTGAAGAATTAATAAGAGAGAGAAAGTTAATTCCTCAAGATTACTACAAGGTTATCTGAAGAGCCTGATGATTCTAATCATTTGAGTCTTTATTACAACTGAGAAGAAAAAAAAAAGAAGCAAATATCAAAAGGGCATTTAAATTAAAGTTTATGGTTCATGCGAGGTTCTTCTTCTGGGGTTGTACATTGAGACAGGACCTTAGAAGTAGCCCACATGAAACCTAAGCTGCCCATCTGCTACATCTTTGTAGGGGCCTAGGTTCAGTTCCTACATGGTCCTTGGTGGATGCTGCAGGCTCCACATGCCACTCTGGTCCTTTGTTAGTTGGCTCTGTTGGTCTTCTGTTGGAGCTCCTGTCACCTCCAGGTCCTATTTTTTTTCCTCCCACTTTTCCATAAGACTAACTACACATAGCCCAATGTTTGGGCTGTGAGTCTCAGCATCTATTTTCAGGCACTGCTGGGTAGCCCCTCTCAAAGGACAACTCTGTCAGGCTCCTGTCTGCAAGCTTATCAGAGTATCATTCATAGTGTCAGGAGTTGGCACTCTTTGGTTGGACATTCCCTCTATCTCTGCTCTACCTGTTCTATCTTTATCTCTGCACATCTCGTAGGCAGGGTAAATTTTGGGTTTAAGTTTTTGTGGGTGGGTTAGTGTTCCCCTCCCCCTGATAGGAGACTAGTCTAGCTCAAGGTTGCCCTCTTCAGTCTCTATGGCCTCTACTACTAGGAGTCTCTGCTTGAGTGTTGCTCATATCCTCCAGAAGCCTACCCTGACTTAGGTATCCAGCTTGTCACAGAGATGACCCCACCCACATTTTACTTATCTCTACAGTCTTTCTGTTCTCTATCCCTTTCTCTCCCCAGGTCTGATCTCTACCCTCTTAATTCTCTATGTCCTCTCTCCTACATTATTCCTCCACAAAGAGAACAACAGAGCCAACTAACCAGGGCCCAGAAAGGTTTGCTGAGACAAAAGCATCAACCAAGGACCATACATGAACTAGACCTACCCCCACCACCACACAAAGATTTAGCAAACGGGCATCTTAAACCTCATGTGGATCCTCTAGTAAAGGAGGGGGGGGACTTTATCGGACACTGACTCACTGACCAGCTTTTTGATCACTTTCCACTGGCAGGACTGCCTTGCCAGGCCACAGGGGAAGAGGACATGTTCAGTCCTGATGCAACTTGATGAGCTGGGCTGGATGGGAAAGGGAGCTCCCCTTTTCTGAGGAAAAGTGGGGGGGATGGTGGGACTGAGAGGGAAAGAGGGATGTGGCTACAACAAGGATGAAAAGTGAATTAAAAATATATGAATTTTTAAAAAGTAGCCCAAACTTTTCTCTAATTCTCAACAATTATCTTGACTCATCCTCCCAAGTGCTGAGACTACTGATATGAGCCACAAAGCCTGACTCATACTCTAGTTTGTTAATCATTTAGACTGTTTGTTCCAAAATGGAGAACAGAAATTGGATAATGTTGGTTACAAAGTTATCTAACATGATGATAGCTTTCTCCATTCCCAAGCATCAGGACACTGAACTGTGTGCCTGTGTCCATTTTTTTTTCCCCAAACACTGTACTGTTGGGTTAGCTAACCGCATTGGTGGCTGTTTTTTTTTTTTTTTTTCATAATGCTGTCTGATGCTGTTATGTACTTACTAGTAAAGTGCCCTGACTAACTTGTGTTATTTGTCATCAATCACCTGCAAACACTGTAGTAGTTGTTTAACCTAAGAATGGATTTTTAAAAAATTGAACTCTAATCGACATTACTTAAAATGCTTTATAGGTCATGCCCATTTCTCTCCTACATGCAGCCAAGTTGCAATTAGGCACTTTAGTGACATAGTTCAGGGTAGGTCAAGAATGTATTTGCTAATTGAAATTTTGATTATACCATTTTCTTGTGATAGAAGAAACTTGAAAATTTGAAATTAAACTGTATATTATATTTCAACTTCTGGTTATGAAGAAACTCTTTCATGTTAGGGGAATATGGAAATAATTTTGTTTCTGTTAGCATCGCTTTATGAAGTCATTGCAAATACTGTCCTTTTCTAAACCGTAATTTTACATGTACTTTTTATTTTTTATTGATTACAATTTATTCACTTTGTGTTCCAGCTATAGTCCCCTCCCCTCGTCCCCTCCCAAACCCACCCCCTCTCCCTTCTCTCCTCCCTTGCCCCTTCCACAGTCCACTGATAAGGCAGGTCCTCCTCTCTTTCCCTCTGACCCTGGCCTATCAGGTCTCATCAGGACTGGCTGCATTGTCCTCCTTTGTGGCCTGGTAAGGCTACCCCCCCCCTCAGCGGGGAGGTGATCAAAGAGTGAGCCCCTGAGTTCATGTCAGAGACAGCCTCTGTTCCCCTTGCTAGGGAACACACTTGTAGACTGAGCTGCCATGGGCTACATCTGTGCGGGGCTTCTTGGTTATCTCCATTCATGGTCCTTGGTTGGAGTATCAGTCTCAGAAAAGACCTCTGGGCCCAGATTTTTTTATTCTGTTGCTCTCCTTGTGGAGCTCCTGACCCCTCTAGGTCTTTCTATTTCCCCCTTCTTTCACAAGATTCCTGATAGACTAAGATCAGAGAGAAGGGGAGGAGGACCTCCGCTATCGGTGGATGTGGGGAGGGGCATGTGAGGAGATGATCAAGGGAGGGTGGGATTGAGGGGTGAGTAGGGAGGGGTCTACAGCTCAGATACAAAGTTAATAAACTGTAATTAATAAAACAATAAATAATTTTAAAAAAAGATTCCCTGCACACTGCCCAAAGTTTGGCTATGAGTCTCAGCATCTGCTTTAATACCCTGATGGGTAGAGTCTTTTATTGGCCCTCCGTGGTAGGCTACTGTCCTATTCCTTGGAGGTAGTTTTTTTTAGGAACATGACATTGTACCCAGAACATCATTTACTTACTGTTCGTCTCCCCCCCACCCCCCGCCCTGGCCAAGAGATGAACTTTCTGCTTGTACCATCCTTGTACCTCATTCTCTAAATCTTATCATTTGATCTTCAACTTACCAGCTTATGTGTTTCAGAGGAATCATAGCTGTCTGTGGTCATTATCTTTTTACCTTTCTGTGTATATTTAACTATGTAATCCATGTTTTGATTTTTTTATATTTTGGTTTTTTAAAGTCTGTTTTTGCGATTATTGTTGTATAATCTGGATTTGTAATCCTGTTTGAAGTTTCAACATTGTTTGGTTTTTCTTTTATTATTAATTTAATTAACTAATTTATTAATTTTAGAAAAGTTTTCTCTATGTATTCCTAGCTATTCTGAAACTCACAGTATAAATCCACAGTCTCTGCCTCCTGAATGCTGGATTAAAGGAGTGGGCCAGCATGCCTTGCACACTTCAGTGTTTTATACTGACAGTTACTTTACTCAAGGTCAAGTTTACTGCCAGATATAGTTATATATTTAACTTATGCTTTTTGTTGTCTTGATGTTGCTCTCTTTAAAATGTCAATAAATAGCTGGGCATGGTAGCACTTGACTTTAATCCCAGCACTCAGGGAGCCAGAGGCAGGCAGATTACTGTGAGTTTGAAGCCAGCCTGGTCTACAAAGTGAGTCCAGGACAGCCAAAGCTACACAGAGAATACCTGTCTCAGAAAAAAAAATCAGTAAATGTTTCCATTTTTATCAATGTTTTATTTTCTAAACAATCTGACCTATCTGGATTTAAGCACATAATCACTGGAGATAGACTGTCATGCCTAATCTGTTATATGGTTAAAGAACATATAAGAGCCATCCATTAGAAATAGTTTTTCCTCTCCCATCAAGGCCAGATAAGACAATCCTCCCCTTTTCTGAGGATAAGGAGAGGGGAAAATGGGGGTGGGCTGAGGCAGGAGGGTGATGAGGAACTGGAAGGAGAGGAAGGAGCCTGTAATCAGGTGTAAAGTGAATAAATAAATAAAAATGTAAGAAATAAATTTCCACATTAAAAAAGAACTAGTTTTCAGCTATGATTTTGTCAGAGGCATTTATTAAATGTATGCCTTTAACTGGAAGTTTTCTATTAATAAATGGACATTTTTTAAAACTCTAGAAGTTGGAATAAAAATTAACCTTTGTTCCTACCCATATTCTTAGGGGTAAAGAATAGACAGTGAGGGTACTTTCCAAATAGAGCCCATAGTAATATAACTGTGTTAAATACAACAAATTCCCTGAACCAAAGCATAACTTGTGAGTCAGCCACAATTTGCCAACAAACTACATAGTAGCAATATTCTAAATTTTCCACAGGCAAAAATGCACATATTGTGTTGTCGCCTTTTAGCATTGCTGGGAATGGAATCAACTGGCAGGTAGAAGCCAGTTCTGCCAGTGATCTGTTTTTGTAGCCTGTGTTTTCTGTTGTTTCGTTTTGTGACAGAGTCTTACTGTGTAGCCCTGAGTGGCCTCCACTTCTAGTCTTCCATCTTTAGCCTTTCCAAGTGATGGGAACACAGGTGTGCACCCCTGTTTTGGGCTTCAGAAATTTTTTCCTCTATGAGTTCACACAATTTATCTAGCTTTTTAATGCCCTGAAATGGTTTGTATGGGCAGCATTGTATTATCACTAACCTTTTACCCAGAGATGAGATTGTTTTCAGACTACATTGTCATATTGTCCTGAAACCTTTGTTCATGAGCCTACTTGTGAAGGATAATAGCACTAATAATAACAATTTCAGAACTTTTATTATTTATTATTTTTTTTTATTTTAATCACAGGTCATTCACTTGTATCCCAGCCGTAGCCCACTCTATCATTCCCTCCCTCCCTCATCTCCTCCCTGCATCTTTCCAAGTCCACTGATAGGGGAGGTCCTCCTCCCCTTCCATCTGACCCTAGCTTATCAGGTATATTCAGGACTGGCTGCAATGTCCTTATCTGTGACCTAGCAAGGCTGTTCCTCCCTGGGGGTAGGGGGAAGCTCAATGAGCCAGTCATTGAGTTCATGTCAGAAATAATCCCCCTTACTAGGGAACCCACTTGGGTACTGAGCTACCATGGGCTACATCTGAGCAGGGGTTTTAGGTTATATCCACAATTTCAGGATTTTTAACATCTTAGGGAACACTGTGAAATTAAACATTTCATAAATACCTAACCTCAGAAGTTATTTTTGCTTTGTTAATGTTTATGGATATCACTTAGGTGAACTTAATTTTTTCTAGCTTTTCTGATAGCATAGTTTGCAGTTTTTGCACTTTCTTGCTTTATTCATATTCAATAGCCAAGAAAGGACCTTATATGAAAATAAGTTCAAATGGCTGAAGCTAGATAATAAGGCAAAGGTTTCACACATGCAAGACCCCAAGTTCTATCCCCAAATAGAAAAAAAAGTTTTGGAAAAAAATTCATTCTTTTTTATGATATTTCACTAATCTCCCATATTCAAATATTATATTAGTTTATTTGCTACAAATTTAACCATAAATGTAAGAGAAGAACATGGAAATTGGACATTTCATTCTACCGGCACATTCCATTGAAGAAAAGATTTCATTTTGGGGCACTGTCTTAGTATTACAAGGAATCCTGAGAATCAGTCTTCATAAATGCTTCTTTCTTTGGTGAATTACAAATGTAACCATTATACTATTTGGAATGTGACATGGTATCAGTAAGTGACAATACATAGAGAAAATGTTTTTCTTAGACTAACAATTCTGAGAAGGTCTTACTATGTGGCCTCAAGTAAATCATGAAAATCTTATCACCTGTGTTTCTCTTCAAACAACAGCCTTTGATAACAGGTACTTTGGAAGACTATTTGTAGTTTCGTTAACCGAATTTTTATCAATGCTAGGGGTTATTTAATGCTGAACATTCTGTTATATCCACTAGAAGTTGTATATGAATTAAACTTTCAAAGACATGATTGGGTTAATAAACACATACTTAAACATCTTACTTGTTAGACATTGATTGGGTTCAGTATTATGCAGAGCACAAAATTATGGAAGACATGACTCCTGCTTGATCTCTTAGTACAGGCCTCTTAGTCACGTGCCATAAGCCATGTGTTATCTCACAGTTACAAGAGTCTACAGGAATGAGAGGACTGGGATTATGTCCAGCTATAGAGGTTAAAGACACAGACATGGAAGAAGTGGTGTTTGAAGTAGTCTTTGAAGAAGGGATAGGCAGATATTCCAGGCAGAAGGAATAAGCTATGCAAAGTCAGAAGGCGAAAGCTGTGTGTCTAAGAAGAGTGTTAAGTTTGGACATGCTGGAGCATGGAGGTTAAATTGGAGAGGAGTGACCTTAAAATTGAGAGAGCTGGAAGAAGAATGTGACTCTATGGTAGAGTCATGCCTAGCATGTACAAGGCTCTGAGTTCTGTCTTCAGCACAAACAGAGACAGTACAGAGTTAGGACTGTAAGCTATATTTTGTAGCAGTGAGAAATCCAGGGTTTTTTTTTTTTTTACCTCTCTCTCTCTGTGTGTGTGGGGGTATTTGAATCAGGTAATGGCAGTGGTAATAGAAGGTCATAAAGGGTGTTGGACATGCAGATGAAGCCATTTGGGTACATATTTATCAATCTGTTGTAGCCCATGAATCATGTCTTCAACTTGAAATTAGGTTGCTTGGACTAATTTACAATTACTGAATCTTTTAAAAGTGAAGAATTCATTTCAAAGAGTTTTAAGACAACATCATTTTGAATATCATTGGGTTATCACACTAATAAACATTTAAGAATTATACCCAATGGTAACCACTTAGGGAAGTTTTTAGACTGGAGCTCTGTTAGGATTTCCCTGTAGATAAGATCACTCTTGCAAAGGACCCAAGTTCAATTTCCAGCATCCACAAACATCTGTAAATTCCAGTTCCAGAGTATCTGACAACCTCTTCTGTCCTCTGTAAACACCAGGGACGAACATGATGGACAGACATACATGCAGACACAATTCCTATTCCAAAAAATGGTTGGTGAATATCCTTTCTCATTCTCTGGGCTGTTGTTTTGTTCTGAAGACAGTGTCTTTTGCTTTACATAAGCTTTTCAGTTTCATGAGGTCCCATTTATTGATTATTGCTCTTAGAGCCTGTGCTGTTGCTGTTCTGTTCAGGAAGTTGTCTCCTGTGCCAATGAGTTGATGGCTCTTCCCCACTTTTTCTTCTAAGAGGTCTAGTGTGTCTGGCTTTATGTTGAGGTCTTTGATCCTCTTGGACTTTAGTTTTATGCAGGGTAATATATATGGATCTATTTGCATTTTTCTACATGTAGACATCCTGTTAAACCAGCACAATTTGTTGAAGATACTGTCTTTTTACTATTGTATGGTTTTGGTTTCTTTGTCAAAAATCAAGTATCCACAGGTATGTTGGTGTATTTCTGGGTCTTCTGTTCAATTACATTGACCCACGATTCTGTTTCTATGCCAGTACCATGCAGTTTTTATTACTATTTCTCTGTAGTACAGCTTGAGATCAGAAATGGAGAAACCTCCAGAAGATATTTTATTGTACTTGATTGTTTTAGCTATTAGATTTTTGTTTTTGTTTTGTTTTTCCATGTGTAATTGAGAGTTGTTCTTTCAAGTTCTGTAAAGAATTGTGTTGGTATTTTTTTCTTTTTTAAATGTAATTTATTTTTATATTAATTACAGTTTATTCACTTTGTATTCCAGCTGTAGTACTCTCTCTTATTCCCTTCCAAACCCTCCGTTCCTCCCTCATCTCCTTCCATGACCCTCTCCAAGTCTACTGATAGGGGAAGTCCTCCTCCCCTTCTATCTGACCCTAGCCTATCAGGTTTCATTAGGACTGGCTGCATTGTCTTCTTCTGTGGACTGGTAAGGCTGCTCCCCCCTCACGGGGAGGTGATCAAAGACCTAGCCACTGATTTCATGTTAGAGACAGCCCCTGTTTCCACTACTAGGTAACCCACTTGGAGACTGCGTTGCCATGTACTACAATATGTGCAGGGGTTCTAGGTTATCTCCTTGATTGGAGTATCAGTCTCAGAAAAGACCCCTGAGACCAGATTTCTTGGTTCTGTTGCTTTCCATGTAGAGCTACTGCCCCTCCAGGTCTCTCTCTCTCCCCCTTCTTTCATAAGATTCCCTGCACTCTGCCCAAAGTTTGGCTATCAGTCTCAGCATCTGCTATAATACTCTGCTGGGTAGAGTCTATCAGAGTCCCTCTGTGGTAGGCTCATGTTCTGTTCCATGTTTTCTCTGTCTTCCAATGTCTGTCCCGTTTGCCTTTCTGAGTGAAGACTGTGTTGGTATTTTGATGGGTATTGCATTGAATCTATAGATTGCTTTTGGCAGGATGGCTATTTTTACTACGTTGATCCTCCTGATGTATGAGTATAGGAGATCTTTCCATCTTCTGATATCTTCTTCAATTTCTTTCCTCAGAGACTTGAGGAAGTTTTTTCATTTTCTTGGTTAGAGTCACCCCAAAGTACTTTATGTTGTTAGTGAAGGGTGCTATTGTGTAGTTTCCTGAATTTCTTTATCAGCCCTTTTCTCTTTCCTATACAGGAAAGGTAGTGATTTTTGGGGGGGGGGGTTAATTTTGTATTTAGCCACTTTTCTGAAGGTGTTTATTATCTGAAGGAGTTCTCTGGTTGAATTTTTGGGGGTCACACATGTATACTATCATATCATCTGCAAATACTGATACTTTGACAGAAGGCTAATATCCAGAATATGTAAAGAACTCAAGAACATAAAAAGTAACAAATCAAGTAATCCAATTAAAAAATGGGGTACAGAGATAAACAGAGAATTCTCAATAGAGGAACATTAAATGGCAGAGTAACACTTAAAGAAATACTCAACGTCCTTAGTCATCAGGGAAATGCAAATCAAAACGACCCTGAGATTTCACTTTACACCTATCAAAATGGCTAAGATCAAAACCTCAAGTGATAAAACATGCTGGAGAGGCTGTGGAGAAATGCAAATCCTGTTCCATTGCTGGTGGGAACGTTAACTCGTACAACCACATTGGAAATCAGTCTGGTGCTTTCTCAGATAGTTAGGAATAGTCCTACTTCAAGATCTAGCTATACCACTCCTAGGCACATATCCAAAATATGCTCAAGTATACAACAAGGACACTTGTCCAACCTTGTTTGTAGCAGCTTTATTCCTAATAGCCAGAATCTGGAAACAACCCAGATGCTGATAGAGGAATAGATACAAAAATGATGGTACATTTATAGAATGGAATACTACTTGGCAATTAAAAACAAGGAAATCATGAAATTTCAAGCAAATGGTGGGAACTAGAAAAGATTATCCTGAGTGAAATATCCCAGAAGCAGAAAGACACACATGGTATATACTTACTTATAAGTGGATATTAGAATCTAATATTATAGGATAAACATACCAAAACCTGTATACCTAAAGAAGCTAAGCCAGGAGTAGGACCCTGGATAAGATGGTCAATCCTCATTTAGAAAGACAAATAGGATGGACATCTGAAGAGGGAAAAACAGGTAACAGGACAGGAACCTACCACAGAGGGCCTCTGAAAGACTCTGCTCAGCAGGGTATTAAAACAGATGCTGAAACTCAAAGCCAAATTTAGGCAGAATGCTGGGAAACTTATGAAAGAAGGGGGAGATGTAAAGACCTGGAAGGAACAGGAACTCCACATGGACAGCAACAGAACCAAAAATTCTGGGCAAATGGGTCTTTCCTGATGCTGATAATCCAACCAAGGGCCCTGCATGAAGATAATTTAGAACCGCTGCACAAATGTAGCCCATGCAGCTCAGTGTCCAAGTGGGCTCCTTAGTAATGGCAAAAAAGACTGTCTCTGACATGAACTCAATGGCTGGCTCTTTGGTCACCTCCTCCTGAGGGGGCAGCAGCTTTATCAGGCCACAGAGGAAGACAATGCAGCCAGTCCTGATGAGACCTGATAAGCTAGGATCAGATGGAAGAGGAGGAGGACCTCCCTTATTAGTGGACTAGAGGAGGAGCATGGGAGGAGATTAGGGAGAGAGGGTGAGTTTGGAAGAGAATGAAGGAGGGGGCTACAAAGTGATCTAATTAATAAAAATAAGTAAATAAAATTTTAAAAATAAGGAAATAATTTTTAGAAGACTCTACCCAGCATGTATAAAAGCAGATAATGAGACTCATAAACAAAATTTGGGCAGAGAAGCACTTAAAGAAATGCTTAACCTCATTAGCCATTAGGGAAATGCAAATCAAAACAACCCTGAGATTTCACCTTACACCCATCAGAATCGCCAAGATCAAAAACTCAAGTGACAACTCATGCTGGAGAGGTTGTGGAGAAAGGGGAACCCTCCTCCATTGCTGGTGGGAATGTAAACTGGTTCAACCACTTTGGAAGTCAATCTGGCGCTTTCTCAGACAGTTAGGAGCAGTGCTACCTCAAGACCCAGCTATACCACTCCTAGGTATATACCCAAAATTTGCTAAAGTACACAGCAAGGACATGTGTTCAACCATGTTTGTAGCAGCTTTATTTGTAATAGCCAGAACCTGGAAACAACCCAGGTGTCCATCAACAGAGGAATGGATACAGAAATTGTGGTATTTTCACACAATGGTATACTACTCAGCAATCAAAAAGGAGGAAATCATGAAATTTTCAGGCAAATGGTGGCATCTAGAAAAGATCATTCTGAGTGAAGTATCCCAGAAGGAGAAAGACAAACATGGTACATACTCACTTATATAGACCTACAAGATATGATAAACATAACGAAATCTACACACCTAAAGAAGATAATCAAGAGGGCGGACATGGGGTAAGATGATCAATCCTTATTTAGAAAGACAAATGGGATGTGCATTGAACCTATGACAGGAGTCTACCGCAGAAGGCATCTGAAAGACTCTACCTAGCAGTGTTTCAAAGCAGACACTAAAACTCATAACCAAACCCTCGGCAGAGTAGAGGGAATCATATAAAAGAAGGGGAGTTAGTATGATATGGAAAGGATAGGAGCTCTACAAGGACCAAATATATCCGGGCGCAGGGTCTTTTCTGAGACTGACACTCAACCAAGGACCATCAATGGATATAACCTAGAACTTCTGCTCGGATGTGGCCCGTGGTAGCTCAGTAACCAATTGGTTTCCCATAGTGAGGGGAACTAGGACTATTTCTGACAGGAACTCAATGACTGGCTCTTTGACCTCCCCACCCCCCAAGGGAGGAGCAGTCCTGTTAGGCCACAGAGGAGGACTTTGCAGCCAGTCTTGAAGATACCTGATAAAACAGGGTCAAATGAAAGGGGAGGAGGTCCCCCCCATCAGTGGTCTTGGAAAGGGGGAAGGGAGGAGACCAGGGAGAGAGTGTGGGGTTGGGGAGTGAATGAGGGAGCGGGATACAGCTGGGACACAGAGTTAACAAAATGTAACTAATAAGAAAAATAAAACTTAAAAAAAAGTGAAAAAAAAAATAAAGCCGTGATTCAGGAAGGCACTTGACATCAAACTCTGTCCTCTGTATATTTGTGTACACATGTGCATCCTTCCAAACCTGTGCGCACATGTACCACACATATATTACATGCACACATACACACACACACACACACACACACACACACACACACACACCTCACATAATTTAGCCTGGCTGTGGTTTCATATACCTGCAGTCCCAGCACTGAGAGCTTGAGACAGAAGGATCATAATTTTGAGGACAACCTAAGCGACCTCCTGATACCCCGTCTCAAAAAAAAATTTTAAGTGAAGTTTCAGCAAAGGTCTCTCCTTTGCGTTCTTTAATTTGTTTAGCATTAGGTACTGTCTTACTATCATATCTTTTTGTGAGTAGCACACAATTGGGTCTTTAAAAGTACTTGTGCCCTTTGGGGAGGCACAAGAAAGCAGATCTCTGTGAGTTCAAGGCTACCCTGGGTCTACAAATCGAGTCCAAAACAGCCAAGGCTGCACACAGAGAAACCCTCTCTCAAAAACCAAAAAGATAAATAAATAAGTAGCTAAATAAATAGATAGATAGATAGATAGATAGATAGATAGATAGATAGATAGATAGATAGATAGATAATACTTATTCAGTGAAAGAGAAACACTTTATGGATGAAACTTTTATGTAATTATATGTAAACTCCCTTCACTCAGTCACATTTTAGCCTAAATTTGAAGGCCGATATACTGCAGATTTATTACAAATGGAATTCTTTTCCTGAGAATCATAGAACTGTTCTTCATTCAAATGTTGTTGGATAGTCTATAAATGTTGCATTTTGTGAACTTCTGTCTTATATTAGGCCCTTCAATGTTTTTCTCCCTGGCTACCATTAAATATTATTTTTAAATAATTTAGGAAATAATCTAGTAAAATTTAAATGTAAATTTGTATTAAAATGTTGGGAATTGAGTTGATAGCACACAGGTAGCTCACCAATCAAAGTATTATTAGAAGCATGATTACTGATAAGGATGTCATTCTTATTCAAAGGATTTTATGAAAACATGACTGTCTACTCCAGTAAAATCATATATATGTATATATAATCATATATACATATATATGATTTTATATATATATATATAGTTCAGTTGATAACGTATTCAAATACTCCATGATATTTAGAATTCTTGGAGTATAAACATAGAAAGACAAAATTTTTAATAAAGAAAATCCATGCATTGACACTTTAAAAAATCCTCAGTAACTGCAATTTAGTTTGAAAAAACATCTATGAAAAGAGATAGAACGATACTAAGAGGCAGTCTGAAGATATACTTTTAAGGAGGGTATCTATTCAGGCTTATGAGCTATATCTTTAAGTGTTTTAAGTCATTACCATCTTTTGCACTTTCCCCATCTTTATGACCATTCCTGGACAGCAATGTCCGGTATTCAAAATAAGATATTTTGAGGCTCTTTAAAATCATCAGTATCCAAGATATGAACCATTTTAGGCAGCTGACTGCTTTCTTTTCACAAACAGGAAAGATAAGCTGAGCATGGTGACCCATGCTTGTAATTCCTGAGTTTGGGTGTTGGCAACAGAAACATCACAAGCTCAGGGTCATCTTTGGCTATATAATGAGTTCCTGTCCATCCAGGGCTACATGAAACCCTATCACAAAACATAAAAGTAACAACAGACAGACAGAGTCAAGTTCCTGGAATATTTTAAAAACTGTTTCAAAAGAAGAAAATAAGTATTTTAAGTATTCAGTAGCTTTCAGCTAATGTCAGCTTTGACAATGACTTCCATAACTATAATTTGAATGTGTTAATGGACAAGTGACCTGTCAAGAGAATCAAGGCTCTTTTCTTCAAACTTATGATGTCTTGATTTGATGGCACATGACATCTATTTCATGTTTGAAATAACAAAACATTTTAACACACTTTTCTCATTTTTCTCCCAATTTTTCTAATCTTCCACCAAAGAAACAGGTAAAAAGGAAATGATGTTGCTTTAAGTCAGAGATCATAAAAGGTGGAGAAGGAAGGGAAACAAGAAAGGAGAAAAAAGGAAGAGAGAGGCACAAAAGGACAGTAGAAATCCCCTATTTAGGCAAACTATTAATTTTTTAAATAATTTAGCTCCAATATTACTGTGTTTGAAACCAAACTAAATTGGAAATGTAATGAACAAGTCACATCCTACAATGTGTCTGTGTGGGTGGTGGGTAATAGAGAAAGGCTCTTCTGCCTAAGAGAGAATTAATTATTCCATTTTATGATACTCTTTGGTTTAAACTGCTCTGCTTTCCACAAAATGCAAAAGCAGAACTGTGATGAGTGATGCTTCAGGGAAATCCTAAGTCTCCCTATTAAACTTGCTCTTCCTTCTTCTCAGCTACCCTTCATCATCTTGGTCACCTTTGCTTCCTCTTCTGTTTTCCAAAACCCTCAATAGGCTTCAAGTCCTAGAATCATCCCCACCAGCCATTTCTGAGGCTCTTCAACTTCAGGAAGATGAGACTGACATTCATGACTGAGTTCCATGAGTTCTTTGGAGCTAAGCTAGGTCCCCTTTGTTTCTTCTTCAGTGTCTTAGTCCAGTCTTTTTCACAAGACAGGTGCTTAACTGTCAAATTATTTCTTTGATCAAGGAGAAAGAAATGTAATTCAATAGTTTTCCTATTTATTTACAGTTGCCTGAAAGATCTGTGTTAGTTTTGGGGCCCAGTGATGAACTTTACTGTAGATTTGGGATATTGTGATATACTTATCAATTTTTAAAAGAACATCCTGAATCCCTACTATGTCAGACTTACTCTTCAGGCACTTTGTAATGACCTTATTGGAAAAATAGTTTTTTGTAAGTCAATTCAAAATTTTTTTGGAGGAATGTAGCTTTATAAATAGAAATAAAGCCAGGCATGGTGGTGCATGCCTGTAATCCCAGCACTCAGGGAGGCAGAGGCAGGTGGATCATTGTGAGTTCAATGCCAGCCTGGTCTACAAAGTGACTCCAGGACACAGCCAAGGATACACAGAGAAACCCAGTCTCAAAAAACCAAAAAATAAAATAAAAAATAAAAATAGTGCAGGTCAGCATGGGAATAATATGATTCAGTATCTGAGTTGCTTTTCTTTTCTCCTCCTCCTCCTCCTCTTCTTTTTTTCAGTTTGTTAAGCTCCTAGATGGTTTTCATTTAGACATGTTATTGTGTTGTGAGTATACCAGTATTGAGAACTGAAGATCTCAGTTTAAAAATGGTTTCCACTGATACTCACAATTGTCATTTATACAAAAATAACATCATACTGTACCTCATGCATCCAGTACAATTATTTTTTCAGTCTAAACGAAAGTAAAAAAGAAATGAACTAAGTGCAACTGCAACTAATCTTAATATAAAATGAAAAAATAAAAAAAATATGTGCAACTTGAAGAATGGGTATTGATAATTTCTTCACTATGTGAAAGAGAGTAACTGAGAATGTAGCTCAGTGATAGCATGTTTAAGGTTTTTGTTTTTACCCAGCACTGTGGGGAGGGGGAATGTAGCATTTGTGTGTGTGTGTGTTATTCATATATAAATATGTCCATGTATGTACATGCAGAGCAAGACTTTGGATGTCTTCTAGTTCTCTTTGCCTTATTGCCTGGAGACAGAGTTTCTTCTTGAACCAGAAACTGGTGGTTTCACCTAGTCTGGCCAGCTAGGGAACTCTCAGGATCCTTGTGACACCAAGGTTACAGATGAACTTTGTATCCAGTGCTTGCTTTGAGGGTTAGGAATCTGCTGATCCTCAGTTTGAGATTATCTATATTGAGGCTGACTATATCTATAGTAAGCATTGGGCTATTTGTTTTGAGGTGAAAGCATTTTCTTGCTTTTACCTCATATTTTCCAGATAAATGTCTTTGGGGGGTGAAGAAAAGGAATAATGTTTTCAAATGACTCGGGCTTCTGCAGCCAGTGAAGGTATGCATTTAAGGAGAACTGGGAGGGTTTTTTCACTTCCATTCAGGTCATTAGCAAACATTCAGAAAAACACTCTGGCAATGCTTGTAGAGCAAACATACTCACCTTGGAACCAGAGCTCTCATGTACTTACTGGCCATTATAACTAATAGCTCTATTTTTGTAATTAGAAAATGAATTTATTTCCTAGTAATTCTGAGGAGCCGAATCATTCATTTAGTGAATTACATCAGCTTCCATGTACATTACTGCTAGCACTATAAGCAATATCAGAGTCATGGAGTAAAAATGTACAGCTCTTCACTGTGGCCTTTTAGAAGTAGAATTATCAGTAACAGGAAAATGCTTGATAAAGAGCTAAATCTATTGTTTGATAAATAGAACAGTATTCCCTGAGAACAGAGGTTCATAGAAGTATAGTGTCGGCCTACCTTTATGCGAGCACTTGCTGTAAATGTATGCTCTCTTGCTGTATCCCACACCTCCTGAGGAAGACATAAGGAGTAGGCTTGGCTTACTATTTTCAAGAAAACCTACTAGTGGTTCTGATGAACACTAATATTTGAAAAGCTTTAGTTTAGAGAAAGCTGTTAACAACTCAAGATGATGTTTCAATGTTGCAAAACCTTTACGGATGTCTGTTGTTCTGCCCAGTGCTTTTGTTCCTCCCAATTTGTTCAAATGTGGGAGAAAGCGGTATCTGGTTCACAAAATTCCTTTACCATCGAAAAGCCTGGTATATTTCTCCCTATAAAAGTATAAAAATGCTGCTCATGAGGGAAGGCTCTGAAATGTTCTTCATCTAAGACAGTAGTTTATAGCTTCATATCCTGATATTTCTTAAACTTTTTGGACCACAGAATTTTATTTTTGAGGATCATGTAGAATCTTATGAAATATTTCGTAGGTGATTAGCCAAGATGCATATTTTCAGAGAAAAGTGTGAAACTGAAATGAAATAAAATTACTCTAGCTACCCTACACAAAACTAAACTCCAAGGGGATCAAAGACCTCAACAAAAAACCAGACACACTACATCTGCAAGAAGAAAAAGTAGGGAAGAAACTTGAATTTATTGGCACAGGAGACAACAGCACAGGCTCTAAGATCAACAATCAGTAAATGGGACCTCATGAAACTGAATAGCTTCTGTAAAGTAAAGGACACTGTTGTCAGAACAAAATGACAGCCTACAGACTGGGAAAGGATCTTCACCAACCCTGTATCTGACAAAGGACTAATATCAAAATACATGAAGAGCTCAAGAAGTTAAACAGTGACAAACCAAGTAATCCAATTAAAAAATAGGGCACAAAGCTAAACAGAGAGTTCTCAATAAAGGAATACAGAATAGCAGAAAAACATTAAAGAAATGCCCAACATCCTTACTCATCAGGGAAAAGCAAATCAAAACGACCTTGAGATTTCACCTGACACCCATCAGAATGGCTAAGAGCAAAAACTCAAGTGACAACACATGCTTTAGAGGATGTGGAGAAAGGGGAACCCTCTTCCATTGCTGGTGGGAATGTAAACTTGTACAACCACTTTGGAAATCAATCTGGTGCTTTCTCAGACAATTAGGAATAGTGCTACCTCAAGATCCAGCTATACCACTCCTAGGCATATACCCAAAATATGCTCAAGTAAACAACAAGGACATTTGATCAATCATTTTTATAGCAGCTTTATTTGTAATAGTCAGAACCTGGAAAGAACCCAGATGACTCTCGGTTGAGGAATGGATACAGAAATTGTGGTACATTTACACACTGGAATACTACTCAGCAATTAAAACCAAGGACATCATGAAATTTGCAGGCAAATGGTGGGACCTGGAAAAGATCATCCTGAGTGAGGTATCTCAGAATCAAAAAGACACACAGGGTATATATTCACTCAAATGGATATTAGACATATAATATAAGATAAACCTACTAAAATCTGTACACCTAAAGAAACTAGTCAAGAAGGAGGACTCTTGCTAAGATGCTTAATCCTCATTTAGAAAGGCAAAGAGGATGGACATCA
Source organism: Psammomys obesus (assembly GCF_907164565.1). Taxonomy (NCBI): domain Eukaryota; kingdom Metazoa; phylum Chordata; class Mammalia; order Rodentia; family Muridae; genus Psammomys; species Psammomys obesus. The sequence goes on along the minus strand of NW_026594184.1, from coordinate 3,218,265 downwards.
GAAGAGGGAGATAACAGGGAACAGGACAGGAGCCTACCATAGAGGGCCTCTGAAGGGCTCTACCCTGCAGGGTATCAAGGCGGATGCTGAGACTTATAGCCAAACTTTGAACAGAGTGAAAGGAATCTTATGAAAGAAGTGGGTAAGACCTGGAGAGGACAGGAGCATCAAGGAGAGCAACAGAACCAAAAATTCTGGGCCCAGGGGTCTTTTCTGAAACTGATACTCCAACCAATGACCATTCATGGAGATGAACTAGAACCCCTGCACAGATGTAGCCCATGGCAGTTCAGTGTCCAGGTAGGTGCCATAGTAATGGAACAGGGACACGGGAGGGGACTACAACTGGGAAAATGAATAAATTGTGATTAATAAAAAATTAATTAATTAAAATCACTGCTGTAGCTATGTATCTTTTATAATGCTTTGGAAAGGTTAGTGAATTTCTGTACCTCCAAAGCTCTATTGTGTAATTACAAAACTTTATAAGCAGCAAATATGAAGACAAAATTGGTGTTCATATTTGTCTGTGTTTGCATATGATAATATATACATATATGCAAATATGAATTATGTGTATATAAATATTTTTGCAATTTTACATTAATATGAGTCAGTCTTAGTTTCCAAAATGTTGGCTTGTTTGGAAAAACGGAAAAAGAACTGAATCTTTTATAACCAGATTAAAAATGAGACTGAAATTTTATTTTAACCTCTTTGTATAATATTTAAAAATCCCTTTGCTGTACATAATCATTGGTATTTTACCAGTTATTGTCTTCTTTTGCACTCTGTTTGGCTAGCTCAAAGGTTTTTATTTGGGATTCTCAAACATGTATGTAACATATCTTGATCAATCTGTCCCCGTTTCTTCCCCTCCGATCCCTTCCTTATGCCAACAAAATTACCTCCAATTTAATTTGTTCTTTTTATTTGCTATTATAGAATCTGTTCGTTGCTTTTTCCTTTTCCTTAACCATAAAATACTAATGACTTGTCTGATTTTGTTATCTTTTTAATAAACATTATAAATAAAATATAATACCGATCACAAAAATGTTAGAAAAACGGTCAGTCAAAAAGAACTGTTATGTTCTATGCTTTTGTGTAAAATGAAGATGATTTTGATATATTTTGTTAGGATTCTAATATGAATTTCTGTTATGCTGATTTTCAGAATTATTGTTTTGTTTGCTGAGTGCTGGGACTAGAACTTGGAGCCTTTGGCATGCTGGCAAGTGCTCTAGGATTGAGAAGCACTCTAGCTTTTGTTACCGGTAAATCACAATTGTAGGGTGCTTATACTACTAAGAGAATTACTAATCTGTTAAATTCTAGTTTTTTGATAGTTCAAGAGGTTATTTGAAGTTATTTAGGAGAATAAGAGTAATATATAGCTCTGCATCTTTATCTTCTGCTCCTCTACTTACTAAAATGCTAAGATGTGGTAGCAGCAATTGCTTAACAGTAATATTGGATTCTCATTTGAGAGATCTCATTTTTCAGCATGTTAAATTTTTGTCTAAGTATATGATAACTTATTTTACTTATATAATCAAGAATTATGTAGATTATTATGCATTACTTCCAATGGAGAGCTAATAATTTGTTAGATTATTTATAGTTAGTTATAATCAGGTATTTTAGTTTTATGGAAGAGCAATAATAAAATACATTGTTGCCTATGATAATATTTTATTCCAAAATTTACAAAATTTTATCCAGTACCTATAGTCTTTCAAATAACCCATAAAATATATGGGATTAGAAATTATTTGAAGAAAAAATTAATTAACAGAATTTGAAGTATAATCTAGTGCACTTGGATTCCACTGTAGTGTTCTTTCCAGTAGAAACAGCATTCATACTGAAATGTATTCTTTTGGGGGAGGGGAACCATAGGAGTTTGTTTTATTTTTATTTATTCATTTTACATCCTTGCCATAGGCCCCTCCCTCCTTTCCTCCAGGTCCCACCTTTCTTCCCTATTTTCTCTATTCCCCATCCCCTACTTCTGAGAGAAGGGGAGGCCCCTCAACCCCAGCATATCAAGTCTCATCAGGACTGAGCACATCCTCTCCCTCTGTGGCCTGTTGAGGTAGCCCCATCAGGGGAAAGTGATCAAAAAGCGGGCATCGGAGTCCATGTCAGAGTCAGTCCCCCTTTTCCTTACTAGGGAACCCTCATTAGGACTGAGCTGCCCATCTGTGTAGGGGGCCTAGGTCCAGTCTATACATGGTTGCTGTTTGGTGGTTCAGTCTCCACAGACTACCCGGGCCCTGGTTAGTTGGCTCTGTTGGCCTTCTTGTAGAGCTCCTGTCCCCTGTGGGTCCTTCTATCTTTTCCCCACTTTTCCAAAAGGCTCCCTGTGCTCCACCCAATGATTGGCTGTTGGTCTCAGCTTTTGTTTCTATCCATTTCTTGATGTAGCCTCTCAAGGTATGCTAGGCTCCTGTGGTGATGAGGAGGCTCACCCAGTGAAGAGCTTACTATGCTAGCCTGAGGGCTGAACTCATCCTCTGACCCAAAGGATGGAAGGAGGAAAGGGACTTAAAGTTACCCTCTGACATTTGCATGCGTCTGCTGACATGCACTTGTGTGCCATGTAGCATACACACAGAGAGAAGGGGGTTCCACCCTGCCTGCATACACAGATAGGAAGTGAAGAGGGAGTCCCACTAGTCATATATACACACAGAAAGAACAGGAGATCCCACTATGCCTGTATACAACAGAGTATGAAGCGGACCTACCATGCCTGCATACAGACAGAGAGAAGGGGCACTCTTTCCATGACTACATACACACAGAAAGAAAGAGCAGGCCTGCCATACCTGACCATACAAAGAAAAAGGGGTCCCACCGTGCCTACATACACAGAGAAAAGGGGGGAAACCCTGCCAGTTCCCCTCTCACATCTCTCACATCTGTCCAGAATAGTTCATGCTTCATATACCCTGAAAAATTCTCTGGAAATTCATGAGGCTGGTCCCAGTAAGGTGGCAGCAGCTCCTAGAAGGCATCTTCCTCCCACTGTCTGTCTTTGGATCTGTTAAGTCCTGTGATGGAAAAGCTTTTGATAAAGGTAAGCTGCCCATCTCATGGCAGCCAAGAAGAAAACAGAGCTAGCTAGCTAGATGATAGATAGATAGATAGATAGATAGATAGATAGATAGATAGATAGATAGATAAATAGATAGATAAAAAAGGGGAGAGATAGAAAGCTAGAAAGAGAAAGAGAGATTGATTGACTGAGCTCTCAAAATTGATATGTTTACAGTAAGCATTCCAAATGATCAGAATTGGACGTAATATCTTAAAGTTATGTCACCTCCCAGTAGAATTACCATCTGGGTATCAAGATTTCACACACGACACTTTCATGAATATTGCGGATCCAAACCAAAGTAATTAGTTATAAATGGCTGATTCTCATAAAATGAATTTATGATTGTTATTTTTTTTCTGTCATACTGTCTTTAAAAGTATGTTTTCCACTGAGTGTGTTCAGTCGTTCTGCCACTTATCATATAAGCTAGATTCTTTTCATCAGCAAATGTCTATAGCATTTAACGTCTTCAAAGTTCTGGAAATGAACTAAATTATAAATTGAAGAGTTGATATGTGTCCATCATGGATGCATTGGCACAGTGTAGCCACAAAGTTCACAGAACTGAGCTTTTGGTGGGGAAGGTGAGGGTGGTGTGCATATACTTTGAGTTGTCATTTATCTCTGTTCTCAGAGAAATAGAACACTTGAGAAGAACAATCTGTACTGTTCTTTTCCAAACAAGGTTGAACTTTTGTTCTCTTTGGAGTTTTTCTCCAGTTTGTGATAATGTTGAACATACAGTACTCAAACACATGTGATCAAAAAGCCTTCTCCAGAATGAAAACACTGTGTTTAAAGTTCTTCCCTTAATGTGGCAATAATGGTCACAAAGTGCTACTCGTTCTCTATTGTTTCTCTGTCAGTAGGGTCTTGACGAACTGTTCCTTTTGCTAGGTCTTAGTGGCTTGTGCTTAAGCTCCTTTCACCTAGCTCTTGAAAATGTAACATCGTTTCTCCCAGATAAATTTACAAAGGCCTGAAACTTGTGTTGAGAGAGGGTCATGGCCAGGCCATAGAGGAAGAAGTTGCAGGTGGTCCTGATGAGACTTGATAGGCTGGGGTCAGGTGGTAAGGGAGGCAGACTCCCCCTGTCTGAGGAATAGGGGAAGGAGAATGGGGGTGAGACGGGGAGGAGACAAGGGGGATGGCGGCTACAATTGGGATGTAAATGGAATAAATTTTAAAACATAAATTTGAGTTAAAAAATAAATACATAAAAGAAAGGGCTAATCATTTCGCTTCAGAATCAAAGAAAACTTTATTGTTTTATGACTGACTGGTTGCTACATGTTTTTATTTCTTCTCCATTTTAAATGTGTGTGTGTGTTTGTGTGTGTGTGCGCTCGCGTGCACACTCATGTTTGTGTGTGTGTTGGATGTGCACATGCATGTGTATGTTGAGGTCAGAAGTTGTAGACCAAGCTGGCCTCAAATTCAGAGATCTGTCTACCTCTGTCTCTGCCTCTGCCTCCCAAGTGCTGGGATCAAAGGTGAGCACCACCACTGCCTGGGATTGAAAAGTGCTTTTTTAATTATATTTATGTGTATGTATTTGTACTCCTGTATGCTATGCAGTGCATGTGACAACTTACAGAAGTCAGTTGTCTCCTGCAGTATGGGTCCCAGAGATAAAATTAGGTCATCAGGCTTGGCACCAAGCACCAGTAAGCACCGAGTCACCCAAGGAAGGCTATATTTAACATTCAGTTACCTTGTCTATTTATTTTCTAAAAACCACAAATACCTATATACTTAATAAAGTATCTCACTCTACATATAGTTGCATATTAAATAGTTTCTGGCAATACCTAATATCAATTAATATTTAGTACTTGCTAGATGGAATGTGGAGATTCAATTAAAAGAAATATTGGAAATTATATATTAAACTAGGTTCAGTTTACCTCTACCAAAGTATTACAAGGCAATAAGGTGTCTTGGTCTTTAGAATGTGTCCTGAGGCTAGGATAAAGTGCCTAGGTAGAAAGTCCACACTCTATTCTTTTCTTTTCTTTTTTTTTTTTTTTCTCTGTCAGGCTGGGCACATTCTTCTTTCTGTAGTTCAGTTCCCTTCATTAAGAGGAATCCAAAAGTAATGCATTTATAAAACTTTTACCAGTACATGGTAAGTACACAATCAAGGCAGCCACCTATATTAAGATGGACACTGTGAAAAAATGCAAACCAATTGGGTAGGGCACACATCTGTAATCCCAATACTCCAAAGCTAAGGTAGGAAGTTTGCGTTTGAGTCAGATATGGATGTATATGAATCCAGACTGGGCTACATGGTAAGACACTGAGTCAATTTGCCAAAATTAAACCAGTTCACACCACCTTATAAATCCTTCAAATGACTTTTTGCTGTGATGGGGTCAGTGGAAAACCTAAATATGTGTTATCCATAGTTGCATGGCAAATAATTTAAGCTAAAATGGTATGTACAACTTTCCACCAGCACACTTATAAATAGTATGAACTGCTTGATACTTCAGCACTTATCTGTACCTGTCCTTAGAGAATCTAGTATGTAATATACTCACTTCAAAACATGAAATAGTATAAGTCAAGAAAATGCTCCAATTACCATTAGGAGAAAAATCCATGTGAAAGACATGCATACTGATGTTTTTATATTACCTAGCTTATTTTACTTTATTGGATTTGTAAAATAGTTTCTGAAATGGAATTTCACTTGCATAAACAAACTCTAATTTTTTTTCAAAGACCCATTTTTTTAAATTATATGTTGATTGACAAAGAAGACACAATGTAGCTAGGGTAGATTCCTTTTATTTTGTTGTTTCTTACCAAGTAAAGTATGGTTTACACTGCACTGTGGTGTGGTAACACCCTTCTGTGCCGAATGTAAAGTTTTCACCTTGTAAAAAGTACCACCTCCTTCCAAGTACATCAGTCTTCTTCCAGACCTTGAAGTTGACTCTGGGAGTAAAGTTGATAGATTTTAACACAACTAATTAATTCTCTCTGTTCTTTGCTTAATGTTTTTCCTTGTTTGAGATTTGGAGACAGGCATCTATTGGCAATGATCATATTTAAACTTCTTCTCTGTAAGGGCATGAGACATTTATGGTTGAGGGACTGATTTATTTAAAAACATAAAACCTTCCTTAATCTCATTATTTTACTTAAACTAATATATGTTCTAGTTACAGTGTTTGTAGATGGCCTTGTTTAGGTCTTTGACTAGTAGGAACTTTCATCATTGTCAAATACTAACAGCTCACCAAAAGCAGAAGGTGAATTTAATGAGATTGCCATACTTTCTGCACCAGTCTTGAAGAGGATCATGTAAAAACACATTTTAAAAAATTACAGCAGCAGTTTCATTTAGAAATTTTTGTTGATTCAGTTTATATCTCTGAGAAACGTATCTCTGGATTTGGAGGAAAGTTAGTGGATGTTAAGGCAAGACAGAATCAGCTGTTTTTATATCTACAGAACATAGCAAGCAACTGACCTAAGTTTTAGATGGATTTCATTTAAATATAGTACATGTGGAATGTGGAGTTTTATTTTAGAGTTTGTATAACACTCTAAACTACTGTGATACTAGATCTTACAGTTTTAAGTAAATTTTAAATAATGGACTTAAATTTTATAGATGTCAATAAATATATATGAAATGACTAACAAAATGTGCTATAGTACATGTTGCCAAGTATTTTAGAGGTGGTCCATGTCACCAAGTAATACCTCCTGCTTGGAAATTACATTTTGTTATTAGTTGTTGCATGGATGATAGGAGTGTGAGGAGAATGCTTATTTTAATGAGAATACATTTGTCTTTTCTCAGGTTTGTAACATGATCTCACACTTGCAAACTTAACAAACACCTGTAAACGTTTTGATACTATGCTCTTAAAATTCTTTATCTGAAGGAATGTTTACCTTTAGCACAAGAGAAACTGATTGCTATCTTAATGTCTCTAATTTTAAAATGCACTAGCTAGTCCGTAATTGTATGTGCCCATTAAACAACTTTCCTATGGATGGATGGGTGGCTGGATTTTGAGGCATAATTATCAAACTTATTAGCAACACACTGAAGTCTTGCAAAAAGCTAATTTGTTTAAATCTGAACAGTAATTAGCATTTTCTCATCTTATGTTCTTCTTACATGTTTGAAAGATATTTATCTAAATTAAATCCTTGTTTGAAAGTTGTATTTCACATAGAGGCAGGAAATTTCATTTTGCTAAATGGAAACCCCAAAGTTTAAGCATAGCACATAACTAAACCCCATAGGAATCAAGAGACTTGCCAAATACCTTCCTTCTTCATGAATTTTAGTACAGTTAAAACTCACTTGAGACCCTTAAGTCATGGAAAACCTGGAGTAACTGGCTTGCTTCCAGAGGAAAGAAGTCACAGTGTAGGAAAGCCAGTTTGACATAGGTGGCTCACAGTTCTGATTTGAAAAGTTGCCTGGGGAAGCCTTCACACAAAAGAAAGCCACAGCAGGCATGGCGGAATTCCTGATAAAGCTAGGAGAGGCTTGGGAAAATGATAGGGGGATGTTGTTTTGTAGCAATCATAGTAAAACATTTCTATCTTATTGGCTTTGAGGAGAGCCAGTCTAGGCAAAAAAAAAAAAAAAAAAAGAAAAAGAAAAACCTGAACCAAACTAAAACTAAAACAACAACAAAATGAAACAAGCAAAAACTATCACAAAGGAAAATCACTTTTTCAATTTAGGACAGAAATAAAAATAAAAGCAAAAACAAAACAGCCTACACAATGCCATGAATTCTAGTTTGATCTTCAGGCTGTTTATCTGTAGCATTAAGAAGATGAATTTGATTAATGTTTTCATGAGGCACTCTAAAGAGCGATGGTAGTGGGCATTTGATATAATGTGATAGTTTTTGTTAATTAAACAATGTTGTAAAATGCTAACTGAGCAAGAGTGAGCAGATTACTGTAGGCCGTATAGGACTTTTGTATATTTTCTCTCCGAGAAAGGCATATATTATGCCTTTTCTATAAACTATTTGATCAAGACTTCTTGTTTTTGATGATCCTGTCTTGGAACTAGTGGTCTGTAGTATACATCCTGGCAAATGCTAGACTAAATGATTTTCAAGGGTCTTTCTAGTTTTGTCATTAAATGCTTCTGTTACATGCCCATCAATAAATAAAGTTCCCCAGCATAGTATAACTTCACTCATTTAGAATTTACTAATTCTGGATCTTTGATAATTTCACTCAAAAAGTCTATATTAATAACGAATAAAATAAATTCAGGACTGTGACTAGAAATTGATTCTTAAATTGATTGTCACTTCAGTAATGTGAGCTTACCATTTTCTGGAATATATTATTTTGTTTGTTAGAATTTGTCATGACCTTGACTTTTCCTTGGTTTTCATTGTATTTTTATTTTATGTATATGGGTGTTTTGCTTGTATGTACGTCTGTGCATCAGATGCATGCAATGTCTATGGAGGCCAGAAGAGGGCGTTGGATTCTGGGACTGAAGTTACAGGTGGTTGTGAATCACCATGTGGGGTGCAGGTATTGAATCTGGGCCCTCTAGAGGAACAGCCACGGCTCCTAACCACTGAGCCACCTCTCCAGCCCAAATTTTTTTAATGATTCCTTTTTTTTTTAATGTTCATTAGTGTTTTGCCTTCATTTATGTTTGTGTGAGGGTGTCAGATCCTCTGGAACCGGAGTTATTACAGACTGTTATGAGCTGCTATATGGGTGCTGGGAGTTGAGCCTGGGTTTTCTGAAAGAGCAGCTTGTAGTCTTAACTTCGGAACCATCTCTCCAGTTCTTTTCATTGTTTTAATAGGAATAATCAATCATTGACTGAATTCCAATTTCGTGTTTTGTGTATGTACTTGCATAAATTTATGTGAGTATATATAGTTACATGACACTAATCACTCATTGTTAATTGATGAGTTCTGCTTGAATTTGAGTATTCTACAGACAGGATTTAGAAAGAAAAAGTTAGCTTCCCTGTTTAACCTCTCCCTAGCCCATAACGTGAAAAACCATAAAAAAATAAAATAAAAGCCTCGTTTTCGTGCAGTATCGTGTGTGCTCAAAAATCTCTTGTATAAATTTGGAGTCAGGTTAGGAGTGTAGCTCAAAGGTAGACCGCTCCACAGGAGGCCCAGATTCCTCCACTTGCTCCACAAATAGCCTGTCACGTCTCATGTGCCTTCTCATCCTAAACTAAAGAGGGAGCTCCAACAGGCATTGCAGTCACTTTAATATACAAATAACTAAGTGTACAGTTTTGCCTCTGTGGCTTGGAAGGTGGAGTGGCTGAGAGAGAAAGTGATTGGTGTGAGGCTTGTAGTGGGAGGAGCTCTGGAGAGAACAAATTGCCTTCCCCAACAGCCAACTTCCTTCAGTTCCTCGCAGCTGTTCAGGTAAGCTGGAGCCTAGCATTCCTTCCGGGTAACTGGTGTACGGATCCTGGGTTGATGGGTCCCGTAAGACAGAGCTTCTCCGGCCCTTTTGGAAAAGGGAGAAAAATGGGTTTGGGAGGTTTGACTTTATTTAGCTCAATTTACAGCCTAGAACAGATGTGGAGAAATTTACCAGATAAAATATTGAATGGAGCATACGTATATGTAGATTGTTTATCTAAAATTCAAACTAAATTAGGAGTCTTGTATTTTTATTTGATAAATTTAACATTCCCGGGTAGGATTCGAAGCATAAGCCTTAGCGGGGAAGAAATGGTACAAGCAGCTGGCGTTCTTTTTGTCCTGGCTTTCTAATTGCTGTAGTAGATGCTGAAGGGGGTGTCCAGACAAAGAAGGTAAAGGAGCTGAAGTGCAGTAGATTCCACTGCTGGGAAGAGACAGGTAGCCTTTTATATTGTTTCCTAACAAAGTCTATGTAGTATGTAACAGTTGTATGGCTGTGAGTGTATTTTGTTCCTTGTGGTAAGACACTAAGTTTTCCGTATTTAATGGCATTTTAAGTTCGCTGCCACCAGATGCTGAAAGCCAGCTTCTTTGACTACTTACCATCAGAAGTGCTTCTGAATTTGATGATAGCTTGCCACCAATGTGTTTCTTTATATTGGGAGTTTAGTTTGATTCTGGCTATTTTAAAAATAGAAATGATTCATTCACAAGGAGTTTGTTATTGACTACGCATTCAGTTAATATTTTATCTAAAATGAATGTAGGTATTCGATTAGAACAGAGGCAAAAATTTATGATTAGTTGTGGGGAGGGGCAGCAGAAGTAGATTCTGGATATTGGTGAGGACAGCTTGCTTTGACTCTGGACAAAGTAGGTTTTTTACTGTTATTTACCATTTCAAAAATTTCAGTGAAAATATTCAAGCTCATTATTATTCGGAAATAAAAATCTTTAATGTGAACTAAATTGAACTTGGGTAGAATGTATTTCTTAAAAGTTGGTATATACAGTAGAGAGCCACAAAAAGGCACATGCTGTGATTTTCCTAAAGCCATGTATTCCACCTTTGTCTACGTAGCTTAGGGGCATTTGACCTACAGCATACTCTGAGCAATTCTGGGTAGGGGTGGGGCAGGTAGAGAAGCACTTTGTTGTTAACTGACTCTAGAGTTCCCCTTGGGCAGGCCCAGGTGCTGATTAGATATGGATCATTGACTGAATTTTGTTGTTGCTCATACAGTGCAGGCCTATATTCTAGGGGATCTTGAGGCTCTTGGGATTAGAACTAGGCATCATGTCTGTGTGCGTAGTGAATTCATGTGACTTCTGGTTCAGTCATACTAAATTACTAGAATGTTTCAACCATGATGGTCATACATTCCTCAGAGTTCATAATCATAGCAGAAAACTTACTGAGTAACCATTTTGTAGACCTTGATAAAATAATAGTTTATTAAGAAAATTCAATTAATAGTCATCTCAGTCACGTGTTCATTATTGTCCTGTTTCTTGAGGAAGAAGGATCTCTTGAAAGAAAACAGAAAGAGGATAGAGGAGAAGGTTTAAATGTGATACTCTATAAAATTGTCCTCCCAGAGTTTACCAAACCTGTATGGCAACTACTCACCAGGCGCTCACCCCTGGGGGATTCAAAGATCAGAAAGATAGAGTTCTTCTCTGAGATAGACTCCAAGTCTGGTAGAGGAGAGAGGCATGCAAACAATTAATTGATATATTTAGTAAGTGCTAGGGCAGAGCTGAATATACAGTTGCAGGCACAAAAGTGGAATAGATAAGGGGTCATGGGTTGGAGAGAAGACTTCAGGAACAAACTTTGCAAAAACAGTTATTTGAATACACTCGATATTGGGTAGGGAGAATGTGTAAATTTGGGTTTTGTGCTTACTAAGCTGTTTGTGAATTAGGACAAATCCCTTCACCCGTTTGGCCTTCACTTTCTTTCTTTGTCAGATAGGGGTGTACAGGATGTTCCTTTAAGTCTAAAATGTTTCAGTTCTCAGAACCAAATTATCTTAGTGGGCTCTACTAGAACAACAGACAATTGCTGAACCTAATCCTCCCTTTGTGCTTTGGAGGTCAAAAGATACAAAGCTCTCTTGAAGAAGATAGGCCAGAAAATTCTACTTTCTTCCCAGAGTCTTGCCTATTCAGATGTGATAGCTGTTTCAAGATTGCCCTGAGAAATGGGGCTTTGGATTGTCTCAAGAAAATGGGATTCTAAAATAGTATAAAGAAAATATGTTGACGGTTTTTGTTCTTTAAAACTTTCTTTTCCAGGTAGCTTACAGCATCTCAAATTAATTGTAAAGTTGGTAAGCAACATGTTAAGAATGATACATCAATACTGCTTGATTTCAATTGGTCTGTGATGGTTGCAGGAAGACATCCTAGTGCCTGGGAAGTATAAATTCTCTATTTACTTCTGCATCCTCTGAGAAGCATGGTCTATGAATATACAGATGTTATAGTGTTACATCACAGATCAGGATTTTTTTTTCTTCACTTAAAACAGAAGAACTTCTTGAACAAATCATCTATGTGATGTGTTTAACGTTTATTTTTTTAGCTGTTGATAGCACAGGTCAATAAGACTGTGTCTTTGAAAAGGTAATTCAAATATAATTGTATTTGAGAGAGGTTATTTTCACCTACCACCATCCGTAACTCCAAACGTATATGAAGAAGCAAGTTATTCTGCAAACAGCTGTTTTTGTTAAAGATACAGTAACTGACAGAAGGTAGTTTTCAGCTTCCTACGGTCCTTTTCATATTTTGATAGATGGCAGGGCTTTCTCATGAACATAGAAAGTACTTTTCATAGTTTTTTTTTTTTTCCTACCAAGTGCATAGTGTTCTGTTAGCTGACAGAACTCTCATAACTCCCAAGACTTAGGTAGGATTTGAATCATTACAATGCTACTTTTCTTTCTCGGTTAAAGGCTTTCTATTCACTTGTGAAAGCCTAACGGTACAGGAACGGCAATAGATTGAATTTTGGAGGTTTTATAAATGCTCTGCAAGTTTCTCCTTTGTCTGTTATCAACTTTTGGATGCGGATGTGATTCACAGATGTCATCAGCCATTCCCTGGCCCTGCTGCTTTTTGGTTGCATTTTCCAAGACAGAGGTGGGGGAAGAGAGAACTGGAAGATTCATCAGTGTGGGAGCACTTATTTCAGCAGAGAACTACTTTCCTTCTAGAATCATTGTGCTAGTTGCTTAGCTTAATGACATAATGACTAGCAGGTGAGAATGACATGTTTTTAAGGCCAAAAGAAAGTAGGAAAAGAGGGAGATTGAGGCAAGCATAAATGAGCTCACTCTTTAATCCCCTTATTTAAAAAAAAAGTTTCTGTGTGTGGTTAAGGGCTAAAGGACATTTATTTACATGTCTTGGCCAGCCTTAGCTGCGGTTTTTATGATAAAGTCTCTTAAGCCGAAGGATGTTGTCTCCTAACATTTGCGACGTCCTTCAGGACATGATCTAATACTCACCGTATTAAGACATGGCAACTCTGACCCTCTCAGTCTAGATAAGAATATACAGGGCTTGAGACACCATTGACTTGGCTGCGGAAAATGAGGGGCTGTGTTTTCAGTACTGGGTTATTATGGATCTATTGTGGAAGGACATCCATGGGAACCTTTCTAATCTGTAGTCATTTTTTCCCAGAGGGCAGCAGCAGACTTTGGGGGCAGTCCCCTCCCAATCCTCATCCTATCCTATCCATACATGCTTTATCAAAGTCGTTTTACTACTAAGAATGAAAAACAAGAGTAACCAAATGTCAAAAATCTACGTTTATATCCCCCATCAAACCGATTAAAATATTAAAACCTGTAACTAAATTTGGGGCTCTTGCAGAATGACTCTTCTCTAGAGGTTTATTGTCACCAAGTGTTCCGCATACAAATATATTACCCTGAGTTCTGAAGTGAGTTTTGAAAAATACATGAGAGTCTTGGTTTTTCTTTGTACCATTGTATTCCACAGATAACATAAATATTAAATTACATGGTCTCTTCATCTATTGTTTTGATTTAAAAATGTAGATTTGTATTTTATAAACTTTCTGTGACACAGGCAGCTGTCTCCAGTAAGGTGGTATTGCTATGTATTTGCATTATTATAGAATTTAATTATGGATTCTGTCATTCAAAAAAGAATGCTTTCTAAATCAAGTAAAATCTCATAACTAAAACGAATAAGATTTTTTTTTCTTTTTACTTTCACGATGCCTCATATCCCATACTTTGGTTTTATGTAATTTTTAACACTGCAATTTTTTTTTCTATTTCTGTGTACTGTTTTGCTTTGTAAAAAGAAAATCTCATTAGTTTCTGAAAAAAAAAGAAGTTTAAGGAAAGTTATTATTTGTAATAGACAGTTATGTAAATTCATCAAGATATGCTAAAAAAATTTTCTCTCTGGACTGGCAGAAAATATGACAGATACACTGTGCTTCTTTTCTTCCTTTGTTCTTTCCATTTCTTACATTACAATAAATATAAATGATGTTAAAATTCTATAATTTTAAGCAAATGCTAAGATTCCAATCAGTCCTCTTTCTTTCCCTTTAAAAGACACTCTGTTATTTGGAATTCTGAATAGAAAAAATGTATTTGTATGTTTTTTCTCTTTTGCAGAGGGGTTACAAATCATATCCCATAGTTGGATAATACTAATTGTCTTAAGTTATTTAGGCTTTGCAATGCTGGGCAGTCCTTCTCAGCAGATGCCTGATTTCTTTTCCTCACTGCTGCTATGTGACTGCCCCAAACCATAGGAATTGATGCAATGTCCCTGAATGGGAGTATGCAGCAAGATGAAAGATAGGCAAAGGGTCCAAAATAAGGTATTTGCACCTGGCTAGAAGGCAGGAGCCCCAAATGCAGCTGCAGCTGCTGATGGAGAGGACTGCACTTCAGACGAGAGGTTAGAGATAGATCAAGACTTAAGATCTGGACAATTACAGGGCTGCTTGCAACTTTGGAACATTCCTTTTCTCTGGGGAAATGAGATGAGAGAAGAACAGGATTTAGGTCTGAGCCTTGGGGAAATCTTTGCTGCTGCGGTCTGGAAAGAGCAGAAGTGGAATCAGGAACTGCCATGCCATGGTGGAAGTCACCAAATGTTATGCATCTTCTACACTGGATTTTTGAGCTAAATAGCCTTAGTTTTGTTCCTGGAGGATAAAGGGTCTAGGCACTATAATCCTCATGACTGTGTTAGCCTTTACAGGAGATATAATAGATGTAAAATGATGTTTATGGTTTTCAAGGAAGAGACCCCTGAGATTGGATTTTAATGTGGGTAAAAATCATCTTACAGACCTTATATGAGTTGAAATTGTATAGTTTTTCCTAAGCTATTTGTGTGAGTCCAGGAGAATCAGCTTAATAACATTTCTAACTCTTATTTATAATTGCTTCTTTTTCCAGTGGTTATGAACAAAATTTAAATATATTTGAAGTGAGGTTATTATTAGATTTTATAAATTATTTTAATTTGATTAGAAATAAATTTACCAGTGGAAGAAACAAAAGAGCAAATGGTAGAAAACAGTAAGTGTATTTTCAATTTTTCACACTGTGTTTTAGGTCATGCTCTACCTTATGAATATGTGCAATGGTCATGCAAGTAAATTTTATATACGTCTATAGTGGAATTGTTAGTGAAGACTCTACAAGAAAAGAGCAGTTACAATGCATTCAAGTTTGCGTTATCTGTAGCTTGGTAAACATTTTGAAGTACATGCCATGTTTCTCAGTGAAATTGTAGGAATGACTTCATAGAAAGATACCGAAATAAGTTAATATATTTATTATTTGTGTCTTGCATAGAAGTAAAACATGCACTGATGTGTAAAATGAAAATTCTTGGTGAACTAACTCTCTTTTCTCTTGGGAATTCAAGTGGCTTAGCAACTTACATTCTTAGTCCAAAATAAAAAGATTCTATTTTTTTTTTCATTCTTCATCTTCCTCCTCTTTCATGCACTGTAAAAAAAAAAAATCAACATCTGTGGGAAAATGTTTTACTTGCAGTTGCACTTATCTTAGAAAGATTAGGGTGGATTTAGTAAACCAAACAGGATAGCTGTTGGTTGCTTTCTGTCAGGTTCATAGTTGAATATAGTGGTAGGTCATATTAAGACCTTGCAATAAACAACTTGTCCAGTGACACTCTTTGATACTACATAACCAGCAGCTGAGTCATGATTTAGGTGACATAAAAGGCATGTGGGATTCTGCTTTTGATTTTTTTTTAAACAGGCCCTACTGTGTAGCCTAAGTTAGCCTCAAACTCATGGCAGTCCTCCTGCCTCCACCTCCACAATACAGGGATTAAAGACATGAGCTACTATGCATGGTTCAGTGGAATTTAAATATTTTCTTCTTTGAAAATGCTTAAACTATGAATTAAAAAGAAATGATTGGAATCCAAGCATACTTTAGTATCTAAAAAACCTAAGGACTTTGCAGCTGGAACCTCAAGAGCAACGTGACTGCCAGGCATACAGATTTTTTTTCTCAGATTCTCAAAACCTCATTGGATTTGAGGATATTTTTCAAATCATAAGACTTTGAAGAAAAAGAAAGCCTTGGAGCCTAGAATGTACCAGGTAGTAGAGTCTAGAAGTTATATTCTTGTATGTGATTCCTAAATATCTTTCCTGAATTTCCTTAATTACTTAAATATGTGGATCCACATCCCAGTCTTAAACTTATGACTTTTGCATCTCTTGTTGAAAGAATTTTATTTAACTTCATAATTTCTACCTACATTGTATGACATACATTTCCTAATATTTATTTTATGTTCTAAATACAATATGATTTATTATCAAAGAAGAGCAAAACAGAGCACTAAGAAAGTTCTGGAATAAGATCAACTAGGTTTATTTTTTATTTTTTATTAATTACACTTTATTCACTTTGTATCCCCCCATAAGCCCCTCCCTCCTCCCCTCCCAACCCCACCTTCTTTCCCCTTCTTCATGCATGCCCCTCCCCAAGTCCACTGATAGGGGAGGTCCTCTTCTCCTTCCTTCTGATCTTAGTCTATCAGATCACATCAGGAGTGGCTGCATTATCATTTTCTGTGGCCTAGTAAGGCTGCTCCCCCCTCAGGGGAAGGTGAGAACTCTCTGTAGAGGAATATCGAATGGCAGAGAAACACTTATAGAAATGCTCAACCTCATTAGCCATTAGGGAAATGCAAATCAAAACGACCCTGAGATTTCACCTTACACCCATCAGAATTATTTATATTTTTATAAATTACAGTTTGTTCACTTTGTATCCCAGCTGTACCCCCTCCCTTATACCCTCTCAATCCCACGCTCCCTCCCTCATCTTCTCCCATGCCCCTCCCAAAGTCCACTGGTAGGGGAGGTCCTCCTCACCTTCCTTCTGACCCTAGCCTATCAGTTCTCATTAGGACTGGACATTGTCTTTCTCTGTGGCATGGTAAGGCTGCTCCTCCATCATTGAGAGGTGATCAAAGATCCAGCCACTGAGTTCATGTCAGAGACAGTTCCTGTTCCAATTACTAGGGAACCCAGTTGGAGACTGTGCTGCCTTGAGCTACATCTACGCAGGGGCTCTAGGTTATCTCCATGCATGGTTCTTGGTTCGACTATCAGTCTCAGAAAAGGCCCCTGGGCCCAGATTTTTTGTTCTGTTGCTCTCCTTGTGGAGTTCCTGTCCCCTCCAGGTCTTTATATCTCCCCATTCTTTCATAAGTTTCCCTGCACTCTGCCCTATGTTTGCCTATGAGTCTCAGCATCTGCTTTGATACTTTGCTGGGTAGAATCTTTCAGAGGTCCTCTGTAGTAGGCCCCTGTCCTATTCCCTGTTTTCTCCCTCATCCCATGTCCAACCTGTTTGCCTTTCTGAGTGAAGATTGATCATCTTATCCAGGGTCCTCCTTCTTGCTTAGCTTAATTAGGTGTACAGATTTTAGTATTTTTATATTATATGTCTAACAACCACTTATAAGTGAGTATATACCATGCGTGTTTTTCTTCTGGGATTCCTCACTCAGGATGATCTTTTCTAGGTCCCACCATTTTCATGATTTCCTTGTTTTAATTGCTGAGTAGTATTCCATTGTGTAAATGTTCCACAATTTCTGTATCCATTCCTCAGTTGAGGAACATCTGGTTTGTGTCCAGATTCTGGTTATTACAAATAAAGCTTCTATGAACATACTTGAGTAAATTTCTTTGTTGTATACTTGAGCCTCTTTTGGATATATGCCTAGGAGTGCTATAGCTGGATCTTGAGGAAAAATTAATCCTAATTGTCTGAGAAAGTGCCAGATTGATTTTTTAAAGTGGTTATACAAGTTTACCTTCCCAGCAGCAGTGGAGAAGGGTTCCCCTTTCTCCACAACCTCTCCAGCATGTGTTGTCCCTTGAGATTTTCATCTTGGCCATTCTGATGGGTGTAAGGTGAAATCTCAGGGTCGTTTTGATTTGCATTTCCCTGATGACTAAGGATGTTAAGCATTTTTTTAAGTGTTTCTCTGCCATTTGATATTCTTCTATTGAAAATTTTCTGTTTAGATCTATACCCCATTTTTAATTAGATTATTTGATTTGTTGCTTTTTAATTTCTTGAGTTATTTATATATTCTGGATATTAGCCCTCTGTCACATATAGGGTTGGTGAAGATCCTTTCCCAATCTGGGGCCTATAGTTTTGTTCTAATGACAGTGTCCTTTGCTTTACAGAAGCTTTTCAGTTTCATGAGGTCTCATTTATTGATTGTTGCTCTTAGAGCCTGTGCTGTTGCTGTTCTGTTCAGGAAGTTGTCTCCTGTACCGATGAGTTCTAGGCTCTTCCCCACTCTTTCTTCTAACTGATTTAGAGTATCTGGTTTTATGTTGAGGTCTTTGATTCACTTGGACTTTAGTTTTGTGCAGGGTGATAAATATGGATCTATTTTCATTTTTCTACATGTAGACATCCAGTTAGACCAGCACCATTTGTTGAAGATGCTGTCTTTTTTCCATTGTATGGTTTTGGCTTCTTTGTCAAAAGTCAAGTATCCATAGGTGTGTAGTTCTATTTCTGGGTCTTCTATTTGATTCCATCAATTCAATGCAGTTCTTTTTAAGTGGTTACATCCACATGTGCAAGGCACTTCATGTCTCCTAGTCTCAGTTTCTTCTGTTGGGAGATGAAGATGAGAAGAGGATCAATTTTACAGGGCTGTCAGAAAAAGAACATGGCTAGCCCTTGTGATTGTTGGCTCCTAAAAGCTCAGGCAATTTCTTTCAGCATATCAGAATTTTAGAAATACTAAATAAAATTTTGTCTAAATTTTACTATTAGGGTCGGTGCATTCGCGAGAACTGCAAGTACCTGCACCCTCCGCCACACTTAAAGTCGCAGCTGGAAATTAGTGGGAGAAACAATCTGATTCAACAGAAGACTGCCGCAGCCATGTTCGCCCAGCAGATGCAGCTTATGCTCCAAAATGCTCAGATGTCATCCCTTGTAAGTGCATGTGTGATATCCTAGCTGCTGTATGACTCTTCTAGTACAAGCTGCTCTTGCATACCAGCACCATGTCTTTTGTGAAAGCCTGTATGCTGACATTGGGATAATTCGGCAGGCCCTTTTTAAAGTGTGGTACTACAAGATTTAGGACAGTGCTTGTGTGCTGATTACCAGTCCAGAGCTGTTCCTATGAAGAAAGCAATCACATGTGTTGGATTAAAAACCTGGCTGCATTTGTATAGGGTGTGAGTTTCTAAAAGTACATTAAATGAAAAGGAGCTTTGTAAAGATGAGGAGGAGATGAGCTTTGTGAAGTTTATTGCACAGAAACCTTTGACCTGTAGAACATTAATTCAAACAAAGTTCTATATATTTGGTAATTTTGTTGTTTGTTGCTGTGTTGTTGGTTTTGAAGTGAAGCTTCATTATGGTCTCAAAACATGATATCTTCCTGCCTCAGCCTCTCAAACACTGGAATTTATAAGCATGTGCCACAATGCCTGGATTTGTGATTGCTTTTAAATAAACTTTCTTTTAAAATAATTTTAGATTTAGAAAAAATTCAAAAGTATAAGAAAGAGTTATTGTTTTATTTTTTAATTTTTGCCCAGTCTTCTTTCTTTTTTATTTTTTTGTGAGGTAGGAGGGATTTGAACATAGTAGGTAGGAGCTCTAGTTCTGGGCTGTACAGCTAACCTTAAAACTTGAGTTTTTATCAATGGGTGTAATGAAATCTAAGGCCTTGTGCATGCTCTACAAGCATAATACTATTGGGCTGTATTCCCCGTATACACAGATAATATTTTTATTATATATACCCTATGTTTTATTCATATTTCATTAACCTTTTCCATTTATGTGCTCTTTATTTCAGTGTCCAATCTAAGGTAGCATGATGCATTTATTTAATTGTTCATTTTCTGTCCTGTGGTCATTTCTGTCTGTTATCATTTCTCAGTTGTTTCATATTTCCTATGAGCTCTACCTTTAAGAATGAAATTATGCCCTATCTATTCATATTATGCTTTTAAGAATTAATCTTGTCCTGACACCTTAAAATACAAAGTTTTGTCTTTGTCAAGCACCTTAGAGGAGAAATTGAAAATTGTCGCCACTCTGCTACAATTTTTCGCATCTCCAATCTAACTCAGTGGTTTCTCATTCAAATTCCGTCTAGCATGCTTCCTTTAAACCATTAACAAGACCAATTTGAAAGGACTGTGCTTCTTTTGTTACTCATTCATCAGTGACTATGCCTGAAAATTGATAGTTATCCATGGCATTTAGATGAAGTAAAAATATGGGAGTGGGACAGTCTGCCCTCAGTAAAGCTCATTAGAGAAAGGATTCTGGAGGCCCCACACATTGCCACATGCCTGTAATTCCAGCACTAAAGGAGGCAGAGGCAGGGGGATCTCTGTGAATTCAAGGCCAGCCTGGTCTACAAAGTGAGTCCAGGACAACCAAGGCTATACAGAGAAACATTGTCTTGATTCCCCCCCCCAACAAAAACAAACCCAATACCCCAAAAACATAGATTCTGAGATTTTAAGAAGCAGCATGTAAATATAACCTTCTGTCTAGTATATCTGTGAACATAAGCCCAGACATTGGAGGCTATTGAATACTTGATGTTTTTCTTCATGATGTTTCCAGACTATCTGGAGAGATTAAAATAAGAGAGATTCCATGTTCTGCACTATTAGTTTGCCAAATATATTTGCCTTCAAAGTCGGTGCTGATAATTACATTGATCAACTAATTCTCATGTAACCAATGAGGTCCTTAAAGCTCATTTGACCTTCAATAACGTTTCACATGAACAAAGTCTTTCTTGAACGCCTCTGGGCTTTTGTATGCTGAAGGATCACAGTTCCTCCCTGCTCACCCGTCTGGGAAGAAGCTGGGAATAAAGTTCAGTGAAAAGTAGATATGTTTGTTGAATCCAGAAAATGTAAGTACATGGTAATAAACCAAAGCAATTTTTACTGTTTTCCACCTTATTATGCTTTAATTGACAAAATGCGTATACTTCGGGTATAAATGTGATGATTTATACATATAATGCATATATACTTCTTTTATAAAATGAGACAGCATGGATTAACCTAAAGGATATAATGCCATGCGGAACAGATCAGATTGAGAATGACAAATACTGCATGGTTTCACTTATATGTAGAATCTCAAAAATGTTGAGCTCATAGGAACAGAGAATAGATTGATTATTGCTAGAGTCTTCAGATGAGGGGAGGGAGAGGTTGGTCAAAATTTGACTATGACAAAGAAGTATTTAATTCACCATTGCTATTCTCAGACTCTTATGGGAATGAGCAAGGAATGCAGCAAGATTTTACTAACACTTGAGCCCAGCATATCCTATAGTGGCAGAGCAGATATTTTTTTAAAGGTTGTGGTACAGCCTCAGAGCACCAGTGTGATGCCTTGTTTCCGGGAACCAGAAAGCCAGGCATAGGGTGAATTAGGGGGAAGAAAGAAAGACAACTATGTTCTTTCTATTCAGACTGTGAGACCCTTTCTCTTTCAACTCTTCACTCCTTCATGTAGAAATTATTAAAGTGGCATATACTGGGAAAATAGGGGGAGGTGCTTTAAAAGAAATGAGTAAGAGGACATTCATTCAGTTTTGAAAGTTCTTCAATTGTGCTTTCTAATTTGCTTCTCCATGAGTTTCATAATAGGTTATATTTCCCTTTTTTCTTCAGTAAGGATAATTCCAGATCTCAGGCTTAAGATAACTCATATGACTCACCAGAGTACAATTTATTTTATGACATATTACAATATATAAGAATTATATAGAAGATCCATGAGGAACAATTAGAAATTGCTTTCTTTCTCCCTCATATTGTTTAGTGATAGCTGTTGTGATGTGATAAGTTAATATAGATTAATTTCTGCATCTGTTATGTATACAAAAATCTAATCTTGAAATGGTTGATATGTTCCTCCTCTACGGTTTAGGAAGTTGCTTTGTAGATATGCTGTAATTGAGTTGTAAATGTGCAGTTTTAAGTGAAATTTATCAGTCTCATCTGGAAGAAATCTCTTTAATATGAATTCCAATCTCAATATTACAGAGGTAATGTATGATTTTGCTTAATTTCGGTGGTACCGACTCTTCCTATAAACTGTTCTCTTTCTCTCTTTTAATCACTCCCTTACTACTAATTTGATACTTATCCTTAGAATATATTTTGTTTAAAATTTTCTCGTCTTGTGTTTGTTTGATAGCACCTTAATAACCATTTGTATCGCTGGCTTGAACTTCAGGTCTTTCCACAAAGCATACTTTGATTTGTTTCTAGGATACCAGAAAAGTGCTTCTGCCTTTGGAAAATTGAATATAGCTTGCTTATTATAAACCCCAAGATAAAGGGAATGTCAACTTACAAAGAATGAGAGTGAGAGAATAGATTCTGTTCAGTATAACTGAACAATGAATAAAAACCACACCTAGACAATTGAGGTGGAATGCTTGCTATACCAGGCGAGTTTGTTCACTGTGTTTAACAGGTCTGTACTGACATTCGATACTGTAAAGATCTACCTTTGAAAGCTTTTTGTTGGCTTTATTAAGAAATTTTAGCAGGTGGAGCAAACAATGTGGCTCCCTAGCATTTCCCAATGAGTTTAAGAAGCCATTGTTCTGATGCTCAGACTCCATTTGTATTGTAAGAAGGTAAAAGAATACTGTAGAAGACAGTAGTAGGCCTACCGGAAAACCCTCAAACAAAGCAAAATTTTAAAAAAAGATTCAGCTTCACAATGAAGATTTTTACTCATAGGAAAGGATTCTCACTACTGCAGATGACGCATATACATATAAAGTAAATTTAATGATATATAATACTATAAACATTTTCTTTAGACATGCTATATGCCTGGACCTATATCAGGAAATTCCTTTACTTCTTCTTGGAAGAAGTAGTAATTGAAATAAAAACAGATCTTGACATACAGGTGACCTTGACCTAGTGAAATATAGTCACCTGATGATTAATGGAGAGGGTGTTGGCTCAGCACATCTGAGGTCCCATTGCAGTGTGCCAGGCTCTCTGGCTCTGGCTCTTTTATATGCTTTCCATGGCTTTCATTGTGACTAAGTTAAGTCCAAAACACAAATGCTATAACTAGTCCATGGTTTACCTTCATCTTGGGTATCTCAGATTGAGTCTGTTGTGACCCATGCCCAACATTTTAAGTCATAGTTATATGTAATACACATATATTTCTCTAAAACAATATTGTGTGTTAATGTAATAAGAAGCAGGTTTTGTAGCCTTTCGGGAACAGGCAAAAAAAAAAATTGAAAGTTGAAGGATAAAGGGGGATGTACTAATTAACTCTGTCCTAGTAATTGTGGACTCCAGTATTTTCACTGTTTATCCTCTTAATGTTTTAGAACAGTTTTAAGTGGAAATAAAATTGGAGAATATTTATTTATTTTTCAATTTTTGAAAATCAGTAAATAACTAACAATTTGAACATAAGAAAAATCCCCATTTTGAAATCTTATATTAGAGTTACAACTTTGTACTTGATATAAACTCTCTTTATCTACTAATAGGTTGATGCTATAAAGAGTAGTTATTGACATGGTCCTTTTATAAAAATATCTATGACAGGATGAGCCAGATATTTTCTGAATTGAATGGAAAATGAAACTAGGTCCAGTTAGCACCAGAACAAACTTTTACTAAACTAGAGCCAATGAGGGCCTTCCCTAAATGCTGTAATACTGAAGACATAAATACTCAGATCCACAATTGGATACTATGTAGTTTGTTGTAGGACTTAATGACAAATGTGTAATCATAAATGGCAGCCAGACCAGTTAGAACCCTGAGATTTGATTCAGAGGAAACAATATACATATTGGTTAAGTGAATAATTTTAGTCTAGGAGGAATATGCGTAGTTTATCATAAACCAGTACCAAAAATCCTAGCATATTCCCACTGCCAGGTCCAACTTGTAAATGGTTTTATCTAGTTATATTTTGCTAAGAAACTATACACAAAAAATCTAGTGATGACCCTAAGGAGATTATGATGATCTTGATTCAAAATGGCTTTGGTCATGTCATGTCAAGCTGAATCCAAACATCCAACAGAACTCAGATTTGAATACACACACACACACATACACACACCACATATATAACTAGAATTTGTAGGAAGGATGATTAAATGTAATAAGGAAAATAACAGCAAAGTATAAACATATATAATGCTATCTAATGTCTTAATGAAACCCAATATTTTGTGCAATAATTAAAATCTAGCAAAACATTAAGTAAAAGGAGTTACAATATATTTTAAGGAAGGTTCTGCAGTTTAGTACTTAGTTTTCCATTTTGACATGGTAACATTAAGTGTTTTATAAAATGATATTTTTGCAAAATTTTTAATAGTTATTATGCACTTAATAAGTTCAATGTGACATAAGATAATTGTGATTGTTCTTAACATGTTTGGTGCCACAGTGAAGTTGAACAAATCACATCATGAGCATTCCAGAGTGCTACTGTGATTTAACTGCATTTTCTAGACAAAAACCAAAGATTGTGTTATTTGTTGGTTCAACTTTATTTTCAGAGGTAGATTTAGCATTGAAACTAATTAAGGATAAAAGCTTCTCATTTGCATAGCTTTCTTCAAGTGTCCTTAGAGGAGCTCTAGCAGTTCCATCAAAAGGTGTGGGGATTTGTATGCCCACCTCTCTCACTACATAGTCTACAGAGCCTAGAGTCACTCTGCTAGCAAATTATTGATCCAAAGTATTTGTTTAGGTCCTTCTTCATCACCTTTTATGTTATGTACCTTAAAACTCCTTTATATTAAAATGAAATTTATATCAAATAACAGCAGGCTTACTGCTATACCTCAACTATGAGTAAGCAGGCAATATGAATGAGATATGCTCCTTTAAAAAGTTGAATGAAAATGCTACGTTTTTGTTACCCAGCAGAAGTGCTTATGCATTGTATTGTTTGCAGTATCCAGTTTCTTCGATAGTAACATATCACAACATCCTTCCTTCCTCCTCGTAGTATTCTCTTGAGATAAATTAGAGGTAATCTGGCTGTGGCCTGTTCTGCCTCCTCCTCTGGGGCTGGTTAGCTTAGTTTGTCACAGCTTGATACTAATGAGACCACATGGCCTCCTGGTTTCACTACTCTGCTCATAGTTTAAACTATGAACCAACTACCTCGAGCTTGTTTGCTGTTGATCACAAGTGAAATGAAAGGTAGTGGATCAAGATGGGAGGGGAGGTGGTGCTAGGGAACTGGGAGGAGCGGAGGAGGGGAAACTGGTTGGGATGTACTGTGTGAGAGAAAAATGAATTAAAAATGAAAGGCAGTATTTTGGTGGGTACGATAATATCTTTTCTCCTCGATAGAAATTAAACAAAGCAACTTGACAGTATCATTTATAAATAATGTTTATTTTTTGTCAAAATTAATGTCTTGCATAGTTGAATATGGTTTAGAAGTGTTCCACTGAGAGGACTTCCAGGAGACCATGTGTGGAAAACTATGTTTGTCCTGGTAATTTTAAATGTGTAACACTAAGTTCTTAGCTTGCCTTTAAGGGGTGACTCAATATTAATTTAAGTTCTTCATGTACTCTTTTAATTTAAATATCCAGTAGATACTAGTTGCATTAGTAAGGTACTAATCTCCTAGAAATGCAGTTTGTAGTGAGAAGTTGTGTGTTTTACCATATGATCTCATTCATATATGGAGCCATTGAAGCCATTCTCATAGAAGTAGAGAACAGAGTCGTTTTTACCAGGCGTGGCAATAAAGGGAACAGATGAGGAGAGGGGTAAAGCAGTGGTTAAAATTTTACAGTACTGGAAGGAATGATATTTGTATGTATTATATACACGAAGTGCATACTATCACACATTTGTACAATTCATGCCATGAACTGTATCTTTAAAGTAGTTTTCATTTTCTTACTGGAATATTAAATTTAATTGAATGTCATTATCACATGGTAATCACCACCAAATAATTTTTAGATCCATTCTTGCTCATTCCTTAGAATAGTCAAAATTGCCTGGCTTACAAACTTGCCTACAGAAGTACTCATTTGCTTTTTTCCTATGTTAATCTGAGTTTGGGTTTCACTGTAGTTTCTAGCTCTCTATTGCAGGTACTCCTTCCACTAATAAAAGCATATCTGAACTGTGGTTTGTGCCCTCATTTGTGCACCTCTTTACCCCTTATACTCACAGTAGTCTACCAATCATTTGTCTACCTAACTACCTTTAGTGTTCCTTTTTACACAAAGACATCTATAATTACTAAGGTCAGAAAAGTCAGGTGTAATTGAGGACAATTATTTACTTTTGAACCTTGAACTTTTTTTTCCTTACCTCTCCCAAGGGCCAGGGTGGCTTAGTATTAACAATTATGATGAGTATATAAACACTACCATCAGTTTTCATTTGTTTATAAAGTTACCTCATAATTGTTAAGGTAGCATTTAACCAGTCTGGAGATTATATGAGCTTTCTGTAGCCTGTCTTTTGACTGCTTCTGTCCCTAGAGAACAACACTCAGTAGGTGACAAAGTAAAAAACTATGAAACACAGGCTATACAGCTGTGTTTTATGTGAACAGTTAGTAAAGTTGGATGGAAACTAAAACTGTGCATTTCATTGTTCTTCAGATTTTCCTGACAGAAATAAGCCCATTAATGATGAAAGGGCATAATACTTTTATAAAACATAAATGTCTTCATATGTAAACAGTAAAGGGAAGGTAGTGTGAGTGCTAGTAAAATTTAAGTGAACTCTTTTCTGGTACTAAAATTGACTCAACAAATTGCTAACAAGTGTTTACCATTAAGTAAGAGAAAATGCTGTCGTCTGCCTCTAGATAGAAGCTCAGAAACGGAAGACTGAAGTTATTCTGTGGTGTCCAGGCCATGATGTCTTTTATATCATTTCAAATCTTTTGTATTCATCTATAATTGTAACTGATGTTGGATATTATTAAGAACAAGGAGTTCTATTTTGTAAGAGGAACAAAGCAACGGATTTGACGTAACATTTAATTTCCATTTCTTTATACTAACTTGATGAATAATTCATTTTAAGTAATAGATTAGTGTCCCAAAAATGTTTATACACTAGACACATGTACTTGAGGCATAACTTTTGCTATTTTCTTAATTTTAAATTGAAACGTATTTAGCTACCTATTTGAAGTACACTTCAATAGTTTTATATATGCACAGAATGTGAAATGCTAATTGATGTAATTAGCATTTTCATCTCATTGCTTTTTGGTTCCATGTATTGGGAACCTTAGGAGTATCAAAATTTGTGTTGGGCTGTTACTCAAATTATTATATGAAATAAACACCTATACTAACAGGTTTATTTCCCCACTTTTCACAATAGCTAAGATATGAAATCAACCAAGATCATTAACAAGTAACTGGTTAAGGAACCAGAATTTTTATTGAATTACTTTACTATTCAAAAGGTGTTTCAGAGTCCTTTAAGAAAAATATTTGCCGAGTTCTTAAAATTTTACCTTGGTAGGTTTTCAACTATTGTCTCCCCATAGTTAATGACTGAGTAGCATCTTTAAACATATCTGTGTATGTTTATACATGTATGTATATGTATATATATATGAGAATTCTTCTGTTTAAGGAAAATTAAATGTCCATAATTTTTTGTAGTACAAGTCTACAAAGGAACACAGTGAAATCAGTGAATAGACATTAAAATAAAATGTAATTATGGTAATTTCCCTGTGTTATTAAATATTATTCTTTTTAATATTTTAAACATTTAAAATGTGAAAAGTAAGTTGTTCATACAAAAATAGGAACAGGTCACATCTGGCTTGGGGATCTTGATTTGTGGATCGTTATTCTCCTGGGCTTGTCCAACCTTTTGCCATGTGACAAGACATTGTCACCTACAAAATTTATGTTTTAGAACTGTAAAATCCAGCCAGTCCTGATGAGGTCTGATAGACTAGGGTCAGATGGAAGGGGAGGAGGACCTCCCCTATCATTGGACTGGGGGAGGGACATAGGAAAAGAAGAGGCATGGAGGGTGAGATTAGGAGGGGTTAGGGAGGTAGCTACAGCTGGGATACAAAGTCAATAAACTGTAATTAATAAAATATAATAAAATTTAAAAAATCACAAAACAATATGATAATGTCCAACCTCAGTTTTTGATTTTGTGTTGGGACATTTTCCAACTTCCTGTGGTCTGTGGGCCATGAGTTGGGCATGGCTATGAGGAGCCAAAAACCTGCTCCAGGGACAGATGTCATTGGACCTTTAAACTTCCTAGGATCCCAGGTAACCTTTTGTGTAACATGAGTTTTTCAGTAGACAGTTCCTGCAGCTTTTAGTTGTCTCTCGGAGAATCCCAGATGAAAAACATTAGAA
The DNA here is from genome assembly GCF_907164565.1 of Psammomys obesus. Lineage (NCBI taxonomy): Eukaryota > Metazoa > Chordata > Mammalia > Rodentia > Muridae > Psammomys > Psammomys obesus. The sequence goes on along the minus strand of NW_026594184.1, from coordinate 3,189,750 downwards.
GCCATATTTCTGAAGACTTTCCCCCAGCTTTTAGGAAGTATTTCTTGAATACATGGTAGTTTCTAGACTCTGTGCAAGTGTCCCAGGAGTCTTAGAATTTTGTATGATAGGAGAAACGCTACTATTCACTGAGGACACATAACTGCCCAGAGATCTTGTTTCTTAAAGTCTTTGCCTTCACTATTCATGCTTTGCCAGAGGCAGAAGATAAAAATACAAACCTCTAGTTCTGAGAGAAAGCATCTTCTCATATTATCAAATATTAGGAGATAATTTCAGCTTTAAACATCATTAGGAAATAATTTCAGCTTTAAACATCAGAGGCAATTGAAATGTCTACACTTCCAGGCTATCCAGAGAAATAGGATTCCATGTATTAAAAACATTTTCTTTAGTACTGGGGGATGTGGTTGAGTGGTAAAGTGTGCATAGCATGTGTAAAGCCATGGGTTTTATTCCTAGCATACATACATACATACAAACCTCCTAACCTCTTCCTCAAAATAAACAATATCTTACAGATGGGTTTATGTTAGTTCGATGGACATGAAGGCTGTTAAATACATAGAAGCAGGATTAAGTTACTTAGTTTATTGCAACTGAATGCACAAGCTTATAGGATGCATGACTTAACCTGTGGCTGTTAGTCAGAGCGAAGCCATTGAATGTTCAGATTCATAAAATACAGTAGTTAGCCTGGGGCAGAGGTGGTGTTGAGAAACTAGAAATGCTTATTTGAAAAGAAATAAGCAGTTCAAGAGTTCCTGCCTCTGTTCCAGGGTTACAACTGGAAGAACATGCTTCTCAATAAAGTGTTAGAGAATGAAATTTATACCCAAAGAGGAAATGGCCATAAAAGCTGCAACACTAATTTTAAAATCTAATGACAACCTAATATAGTTTATAGCTAAATCTTTAAAAACAACTAAACATCTCCAGGAATTATTTTACCTTTTTAGATAGGCTAAGTATTTGCAGATTTTTTTCGTACTCTTAGAAGAAATAACATACCATAAGTAGATTTAAATAGTTTTAAAATGGAAGAAGTTAAAAAAAATTCCCTGGCAAAAAGAAAAAAAAAATAGAGAGGTTAGAACCACAAAAGAAAGCCTTGTTTATGTAAACATTAGGTTTAACTTTTAATTGAACATTAATTAAAGAACTTATTTTTTAGTCTGGAAATCCAGCCACCCCTCAGTCTTTGTTTAATAGATTCTATTGTAATGTCTGTTTTTCAGTTTTAGAAAAATCAAAATTTAAAAAAAAGTATCTACCATTGGAAGTGACTTCAGTGAGAAATTTCTATAAAAGTCTGAGAGAAAACAAATATATGTAAACAAGACTACTGTGTGGTTCAAATGTGGAGTTTTCACTTTCAAAGTTTCTAGCTGATTTTGAAATGAGTATGAATCATTGAATTAGTAAGACCTGACTTGTCAGGTCTAATTCTTGAAGATGTTGAGAACTTTGATAGGTTCCTGAGAACTGTTCCATCACAAGACTTAGCTGGGCTTGGTCAGCCCAAGGCTATCTGTCCTCACCTCAAACCTGAGAGCCCCTCCTCAGACTGCCTAAACATCTTTCTTGGCATCTAGTATGGTCCCTTCATTCTGAGAGTGCCTTCTCTGTTACCCCAGTGAGTCCAGTTTCTTTGAGCTAGATTCTTTCTTCCTAACAGAGTAGTCAGCTCATTTAATAAATGTGTCTAAGGTAGAATGCTAAACCAGGAGCATTTCCATTTCTGCAAACTTGGACTTTGGGGCTTCTTCAGGCAGCTGTACTAGTGGAAATTTGAAGCATGGAGAGTGAGGTAGGGATTATATATATTGCCCCTGCCAGACTCCACAGATTCCTATTCTCCCTGCATTTAGAGGAAGCCCCTTGAATGCAATTTTGCAAGTATGGGTGAAGCTTAATTTCTTCCAGTTGAAAGAAAGCAAAAGAATGCAAGAAAGAACACATGCACTTTGTAAAACACAGTGAGATACCACCAGCTATTCACTTACTAAATTACTATTAGAAATATATAAGTAACATATAGTATTCATTCATTAAAATTTATTTTTATATGTATCTTCAATTGTATCTACAAGTCGTTCTATAAGGATTCATGACTCTAGGGAGGGCAAGAACACTCTCAATGAACTGATAACCATATTGAAAATGAAAGGCCTGAAGATACCTGATAAAACAGGGTCAGATGAAAGGGGAGGAGGTCCTCCCCAATCAGTGGACTTGGAAAGGGGCAGGGAGGAGAGGAGGGAGGGAGGGTGGGATTGGGAGAGAATGAAAGAGCAGGATACAGCTAGGATACAGAGTTAATAAAATGTAACTAATAATAAAAAAATTAAAATTAAATTTAAAAAAAGAATAAGAAAAACTCATTGTCATTGGGGTGACAGGAGCCACAAGAACACATTGACCAGATTGGTAATCTTGTATAATGGAAAAGTAAATAAATATTCTTGCTTCATAAAAAAAAAAGAGAAAAAAAGAAAAGAAAAGATGCACACATGTGCCATGAACTGGGAAACATCACAGTAAAGTGATCCTAAAGGTAATACACATGACCAACCTCTATGATAACAAAAATTTTAAAGAGATACAAACGAGCAAAACTCTTTATATTTCTAAGGATTTTATTTACTAGTTATACTCTAAATTGTGAACCATATAATCCTGTTATCTTATCTCTTCTGCCCTAACAGGGATCCTTGTAGCATTTCTAGGGCCTCCTTTTAAACTATGAGTATCATCTGGCCCCTAGATAAAGACAAGACTGGGCAAATCACATTCGTTTCTGAAACGGGACCTGCAGTTAAAAAGAAAATAGTACAGTAAAATAACAGTGCTTTCCTCATTTTTAGATGGATAGTAAATTGTTAAAGCATTCACGTTTTGTAAATTACCCTTTTCATTTTCAAGTCTTACATAAATAGCAGTGGGCTGAGAAAAGAAAGAAGTTCAGGGCACTGTTGGGTGATTGGGACATGTGGCAGGACAGGCAACCTTAGAGACAAGAGTTCCAGCTGAGATGAGGAAGGAAGAGGTGGGAGAAAAGGGGTTTTCAGGAGTACACCAAGTCTACATTTAAAGACATGGCTATGTAACGAAACTAGGAAAAAAATATGTGTCTATATACTGTCGTTCATTGATGAAATTGTGACTTTTTCAAAAATCAGATTATCTCTAAAGTTATTTTAAAAGAACCTCCTATATGGGAAATAGGAAAAGACAAAAAGAAATTAAGAAACTGGTAATTATGTTTAGAACACACACACACACACACACACACACATATATATATATATATATATATATATTTCATGTAACAACAATTAGTGAAAAAAGGACATAAAGATTAAAGAGAGTAAGAAGGGGATATATGGGAGAATTTGGAGAGGGGAAATAGAATGGAGAAATTGTATAATGATATAAGATATAAGTACACATGATTTAATATAATTACATAATAAATATAAAACGGTAAAATTATGTAATTTTAAAAATAAAAGAAAAACAGAAATAGTGACAAATTATCTTAGGAAATGCTATAATTCCTTTGTGTAATAAATGGTAAGAAGGATATGTTTAGCTCTGATGCCTCATTTTCTCTCTTTTGAACACAGGCATCTTTTCCTATGAATCCATCAGTTGCACCTAATCCTGCCATGCCTTTCAATCCTTACATACCTCATCCTGGGATGGGCATGGTTCCTGCTGAGCTTGTACCAAATGCTCCAGTTCTGATTTCTGGAAACCCACCTCTTGCGTTGCCAGGAATTCCTCTTCCAAAACCGACTCGTACAGATAGACTGGAGGTATGTGTGAAGACATATATAAATGCTTGTAGAATGAATATTAACTCTATGCATAATGTACCATTTTCAGAGCCTAATTTGTTAAATGTTTTAAATAAGTATCTCCAAGTACTTTTTTAGCATAAGGAGTCTGAGAAAGAACGTTAAACATTTTTTTTAACTTCAGTTAGACCTTGATCTGAAAAGAATGAATTTCTGTGAAGTAGGTCAATGTTTCAAATATACCCAAAACTGAACCATTTCATAGGAAGTCTGAGTGAGAATGTTCTCTCTACCTCTGCTTTCTAGAATGGTAAACTGAAAAAAAAAATGCACCTACAATTCTACAATTATGGAATGTAACGCTAAATGAATGTAGGTTGTAATCTAAGGGAAATTTCAAATAGCCTTTGATTTACTGGCATCCTTTAGTTTTTCTTTAATTGAAATTCTTTATACACTAAAATAGAAAATTGGATCCACTGGCAACCAATTAAATAACTGGTCATGTATTATAATGGAATCTGAATATGCACATGACTTAATGTGCTTTACAAGTTGACTGTGTGAAACTACCAGTGCATTGCCATGTGATGAACACCCCAGGCCTTAAAGAAATAATTATACTTGAGGCTATACGTTAACTTCAGGATTCAAACACATTCTTCTGTAATCCTTTAAAGTCCTTCTATGTTTGTGTAAGGCAAATAGACAGTCTTTGTAGAAAATGTGCTTTTCCTTCACTTGGAATAGAAATTGTGTTCTTTATTTTAAGGTGAATATTGCTTTGTATGACCCTTCATCTTTTATGGATAGTTCCTACATAAGTGACAAGATGTGCCAGTGACTCTCATATCTTCTAGGAAGGTAAATAAAAACCTTCCTGTCATCACTGGAAAATGTATGTTTTTGTGTTTTTCTTTTTAAGGTTTGCCGTGAATTTCAGCGTGGAAATTGTACCCGTGGAGAGAGTGAGTGCCGCTATGCTCACCCTACGGATGTTTCCATGATTGAAGTCACTAATAATACCGTGACAATCTGCATGGATTACATGAAAGGCCGATGCGTCCGGGAGAAATGCAAGTACTTTCATCCTCCTCTACACTTGCAAGCCAAACTCAAGGCAGCTCATTACCAGATGAACCATTCGGCTGCCTCTGCAATGGTAAGAGCAGGTTGGAACCGTGGGCTTTTTGCTTGTGCGTAAATGATTCATGTAAGCCCACTTTGTGTAATATTCTGTATACATGAAAGACTGGCTACTCACGAGTGCATCTTAATAAAAATAACCAAAGTTATATGCTAGAAAAGAGAGAACAAATTTATTCTACTTTATATCCTAAGACTTTCTAAAGATAATTATTTAAAAGCTTTATTAATGATTTCAACCTACTGTTCTCTTTCTACCAATCTTAGAAAACGGAAAATTACGTGATTTAAACAGTAAATGATTTTGAGTGCCTCTTATACTCTGACTAGTGTGAATATTCAAAAATGGCAGAGTTGCCTCTTTATTCCATGAGTCACTTTTATGGGCACTTTGCCACTCACATCCTTAATGCCTTTTGAAAACACAACACTTGAAAGATGGGTTATTAAGTAGCTTCTAATTTCATAAAGGTCAAAAATTACCTTTCCTGTCTGGTGGCATAGTGCAGGCAGAGGGAAAGATCAAGGCAGAAGCATGCCATAGCTTCAGGGAGATTTTGAAATGACTGAGAGAAAAAGGCCTTTCTTTTGAGTTAACCTAACAGTCAGTTATGGGGAAAAGTTAGTTCTAATTGATAACACTAAAAAGTAGCAAGTAGAAAAAGTAATTGTGTGACACTGTAGTGTGAGAAATCAAAGTTATATGCTCAAGGGTTTCACAGCTATGAATTATTTTGATCTGTTGCTTGCCATGCTCTTTGCTTGTTTGATTTTTGCTGCCAAGGATCTTCACTCATATTCTCAGTGAGGGACAAAACCGAATAAACTTTAGCTTACCCATGTAACCCCAAAGTCCACAATCAGTGTGAACCAAATTATATGTGGATGCATTCTTTAATTTGAATGATAGAAACTGACCACTACATCTGGCTTACTGTTATGAATCTTAATATAAATACCTGTTTTCCAGGGGTCTTAGACAACTCCTGTGAAGGGTCATTCAGCCCTCAAAGGTTAGAACCACAGATTTGGAGGGTTTTATTTATTCCAGTCTCCTACCTCTTTAGCAACTAGGTTTTTGATGAGTCCATGAAGGCCCAAAGCATTGATAAGAGAAATATTTAATATTAGTATAAACAGCCCTGAATCAGAATTAGGCACAAATCTATGAAGACAGATCCTAGTAGTAAACAGAGAGTACTGCCTTACCAGGATATACAAGATGAATGATATAGACCTTGCCATAGTTTTGAGTTTGCTGGGTAATACAGCTTTAGTTCTGATGTTCCTAATGTTCCAGAAAAAGGAACAGCCTCCACTTATACCAAAGAGAAATCTTTAGGTAACCAAATAAAGAGTCTCCTGTTGTGTTCTGGTAAAATCTTCAATGAATCCATTTCACCTCCAGAGTATAAAAAAAGAAGAAAGACATTTTGATTTTGAATGATAAATTACAGTTTTCAAATTAGGATTTGTCATGAATTTTGCAATTTGTTCTTCTCAGAGAAAGTTGAAAATTGTACATCTCTAAAACTACTTAATTTTCATCTGACTTACTTGGGCGATCAAAATAGTGTGTGCATCAAAGGAAGGGTTCTCAGAAGAAAATGTAGATTACTTTAGGCTTTTAGTACCCATGGGCATCAGGATGTCATGGCATGAATCTTTGGTGCCTGGAAGGCCAGTTCCTTGGCAGAAGTGTTCCTGTTTCATTAGGAATTTGGAGCACACCTCAGTGTTGCTGGCACTTGTTGAAACAGCACACAATTTGCTAAAGGAAAAAAATGCAAAATAATATTAAAATTTTCCAATGATTCTGGTCTAGGGACAGCTTTGGATAGTAAAAGCACAGATCTGAAAGAACGTTACACATAAAAGGGCTTAAATTGTGATAGGTCTTAAAGATAAAAATTAGAGATAGGTAACAAATCAAATGTTACGTACTAAACTGTAGAGAGCCTCTACAGAAGAACACTGCGTACATTTAATATCTCATTTAAATGTATACGATACAAGAGTGAGATTGGTGGTAGGAGAGGAATGATTCATCTGCTGTTTCCTTACAGGTGAGGATCTAGATACATAGTAGTAAGATTTGAACCTAAGGTCTTAGTCTAAATTATATTTTGTTTTGTGAGACTATAGTATTATAATGCCAATGTCTGTTTTATCGCCCACATGCCATTTATTCTCTACATCCATGTTGGGACTTCAGTGGGCAGAAGACTTTTTCATCTTCTAGCTGTCACTTCTGTTCATCTCAGTTCTGTTGTTTACTAGATAAGCATATGTGAGAAGTTAATTATGTATGATGAGTTGCTGTTAGAATTTTCTGCCACATCCTGCCCTAAGTGTTATGGACTGAAGACATTAAAAGACCCTTTCTCTTTATATTTTTTTTTGTTTTTTTATCTTATATTATTTTATTTACTTTATACCACTCCCTCCCCTCTTCCCAGTCTTCTCCTTCCCTTCCTTCGCCCTTCCCTTCTCCCTTTCCCTCCAGGAAAGGAGAGCCCCTCCCCCCTATATCAACCCTCCCCAACACATCAAGTCACATCAGGACTGATCATATCTTCATTCCCTGAAACCAGACAGGACAGCCCTGCCTGGAAGAGTGATCCAAAAGCAGGCAATAGAGTGCATATTAGAAACAGCTTCTCCCTCCGCTCACCAGGCATCCCATATGAAGACCAAACTGCCCATTGACTACATGTGAACAGGGGCCCTAGGTCCAGACCATGCATGCTCCTTAGTTGATGTCTCAGTCTCTGAAAGCCCACATGTGACTGGGGTAGTTGTCTCTGTTGGTCTTTGTGTAAGGTCCCTGTCCCCTCCAGGTCCTTCCATCTTTCCCCCAACTTCCACAGGACCCCAGAGCTCTGCCTCATGCTTAACTGCAAGTCCCAGCATCTGTCTTGATCTGCTGTTGAATGGAGCCTCCCAGACTATGTCAAGTTAGACACCTGTCTGCAAGCATAGCAGGGCATCATTAATAGTGTCATGGGCTGGCTCTCTACTGTAGGGTGGGTCTCAGGTTGGGCCAACAATTGTTTGAGCTTTCCCTTTATCTCTGTTCTCTCATTGTCCCTGCACTTCTTGTAGACAGGGTTATTTTTGGTTCACAGGTTTTGTCAGAGGGTTGTACTAACTAATTTTGCACTGAAACAGTTAATCTCTGTAGTTGTTTGCCCTGATGTATGTCCACTACTCATAGAAAGTCTTGCTTAGTGGATGCCTTTGTGGTGGCTTCCCAGGCTATATCTTAGGAAATTGACAACTTTCTTGGTTTGAGTACATTTTTACTTCTTCACTGATACTAGTGATCAATTCATCCCTTCTCCATAGGCCCTGCCACCTGGTACACTTCAGCTGATACCAAAGAGGTCAGCCTTTGAAAAGGCCAATGGTGTCACCCCGGTCTTTAATCCAAATGTTTTCCACTGCCAACAGGCTATGGCTAACATGCAGATTCCGCAGCCTGCATATGTCCCTACAGGTGAGAACACAGCTCTGTGAATCTTGAGTTTAACAGTTTGAGTGTGTACACTGCAAAGCATCTTCCAAAGGGCTTTTGTTGGAGGACTATTGCCATGTATTTATACTGCAAGTAAAGTAAAGCAATTGCATTTGATTTTCTATTATCTAGAATAACATATATTATTTTGGAAATGAATGGATTGAAATCAAAATGAGAAAGATATTAATGTTTTCCTTTTTAGTATGTCTTATTATTTTGTGCTTCAGAAGGTTGATTCACTTAGTTTAATCTCAACTAATTCCTTGGCTCTTAGTTATTATTTCACAGATAGTAATTATTTGTCAAAAAGAATTTTCCAACTTTACATAACTATGATAAAACAAAGTAATTTTTAAACTCTTCAATGTACAGTATATTTAAAGCAGGTAGTCTTAGCCTCTACCTCTTGGAAACTATTAAGTAAAAGTAAAGCATTGGAGACATGTGGAGAAAGAGAGAGCTTGTTGAGCTTGTGCAAAGCCACAGATTTAATCCCTACTACTGCCAGAAAGCCTGGAGAATTTTTCTTAAAAAGAAAAAAGCCTTAATAATTGAAGGTACCTAATTGTCTGAGAAAGCATCAGATTGATTTCCAGAGTGGTTGTACAAGTTTACATTCCCACCAGCAACGGAGGAGGGTTCCTCTTTCCCCACATCCTCCCCAGCATGTGTTCTCACTTGAGTTTTTGACCTTAACCATTCTGATGGGAGTAAGGTGAAATCTCAGGATCGTTTTGATTTATATTTCCCTGATAACTAAGAGCACTGAACATTTCTTTAAGTGTTTCTCTGCCATTCAATATTCCTCAATTGAGAATTCTCTGTTTAGTTCTGTACCCCATTTTTTAATTGGATTACTTCATTTGTTGTTTCTTTAACTCAAGATCGAGCTATACCACTCCTAGGGATATATCCAAACTATGGTCAACTATACAAAAGGACATTTACTCAACCATGTTTGTATCAGCTCTATTCGTAATAGCCAGAATCTGGAATCAACCCAGATGTTCCTCAACTGAGGAATGGATACAGAAATTGTGGTACATTTACACATTGGAATATTACCCAGCAATTACAAACAAGGAAATCATGAAATTTTCAGGCAAATGTTGGGAACTAGAAAAGATCATCCTGAGTGAGGTATCCCAGAAGCAGAAAGACACATATGGTATATACTCACTTATAAGTGGATATTACACCTATAATATGGAATACTAAACATATTAAAATCTGTACACCTAAAGAAGCTAAGCAAGAAGGAGGGCTCTGGGTAAGATGATCAATCCTCACTCAGAAAGGCATACTGGATGGACATCAGAAGAGGAGGGGAAACAGGGGACAGGACAGGAGCCTACCACAGAGAGCCTCTGAAAGATTCTACCCAGGATGATATCAAAGCAGGTGTTGAGACTCATAGCCAATCTTTGGGCAGAGTGCAGGGGATCTTATGAAAGAAGACAGAGATAGAAAGACCTAGAGGGGACAGGAGCTCCACAAGGAGAGCAAGAGAACCAAAATATCTGGGCACAGGACTCTTTTCTGAGACTGATACTCCAACCAAGGACAATTCATGGAGATAACCTAGAACGCTTGCACTGATACAGCCCATGGCAGCTCAGTATCCAAGTGGTTCCCTAGTAGTGAGAACGGGAACTGTCTCTGACATGAACTCAGTGGCCGGTTCTTTGATCACCCCCCCTGGAGGGGGGGTGTGCAGCCTTACCAGGCCACAGAGAAAGACAATGCAGGCACTCCTGATGAGACCTGATAGGCTAGGGTCAGAGGGAAGGGAAGGAGGACCTCCCCTATCAGTGGACCTGGGGAGAGGCTTGTTAGGAGATGTGAGAGGGAGGATGGGATGGGGAGGGAATGAGGAATGGTGCTACAACTGGGATACAAAGTGAATAAATTGTAATTAATAAATAAAATTTTTAAAAAATGAACAGGAAAAGGAAAAAAATTGAAGATACCATTTACTTTAAAAATAATTTTTAAGACTTATAAATGACATAAACATGCCTAGATGTATAGTATTGAGTATTTAGACTTAGGGAAAATAAAAAATTGATCAATTAACTAATTTTGAAAGGAGCCATTAAAAACAATAGTATTGCTAGGATCAGATGGAAGGGGAGGAGGACCTCCCCCATTAGTAGACTTAGAGAGGGGCCAGAAGGAGATGAGGTAGGGAGAGTGGGATTGGGAGGGAATGAATGAGGGGGCTACAGCTGGGATACAAAGTAAATAATCTGTAATTAATATTAAAAAAATAATAAAAAAAGAAAAGGAAAAAAAAGAAAAACAAAAAAAATCCTGCTCACTCAGAGCTTAAGGTCCCACTTTACTGCTGCGTCAGTGAGACTTGGGTCCTGAATTCGATAGCTCTTGTAATACAGCTCTCTTGCTATTGCAAAAACAATAGTATTTGCTCACTGACTACAATCATTCACAGGTCACCATGTATAAAACATAGGTATTACACACATATCAGTTTCTGGAGAGGAAAAATTAAGTTTTTGATATATTTCTGTTTCTTAGAAAAAAATGACATGTTTAATGACTTTTATCTTAAAACTAAGGAAAATATATAATGCCACAAAGTAAAAGAGAAAACCCAAATGATGTGAGGTAGTTTTTTCTTTCTTCACCAATCGTGGCAATTTCCATTTATCAGATCATTCCATTTTGGCTACTTTTCAGTTTTTCTCATCACTATGGAATAAATTTGGTAGCCCAAAAGGTCAAGCCAAGGATGGTTGAATGTGGAAAAATTTAAATTGTCCATTCTCGGTTTTCTGTCCAATTTTATAGTGACTGTCTATAGAAGTTAGATATTTGTTTTTTTCAAATTTGGCACATATAAAACCTAGTTTTATTTGGGTATGGTGATGTATGCCTGTAATCCCAACATTCAGGAAGCTGACTCAAGGAGATCTTTTTTGAGTACAGAGACAGCTTGGACTAGCTAAATAGTAAATATAAGGCCATCCTCAAATTTACTTTCTCAAAAATAAAGTATTTAAATGTACAAGAAATTCCCCAAATCCCCTTCCCTGAATTAATAGCAAGACTTATAGCCAACTTAGCTGAGACCCTCACTTAATGGAAAGGCAATTGCCAAATAGACTACTCCTCAGATTCAGTGAAGTACAGGAGACATTGTTAATAGAATAATTTTCTCTAAAAAACATGGCAACAGATTTGAATTCTGGAAAAAAGGATGTGTGGAGTAAACAAAAAAAGTCTCCTTTTATGAATAAACTTTTGCAGTGTATTTGCCTCGAATAAATATATAATTTAAGTGAAGTTATTTCTTTAAAGAAAAAGTAAAGATCTTTTTAAATTTTCATTTGTTTTTTATATTAATTGCAGTTCACTCACTTTGTATCTCAGCTATAGCACCTCCCTCATTCCCTCCTAATCCCTTCTTCCCTCCCTCCCTCATCTCCTCCCATGCCCCTCTCCCAGTCCATTAACAGGGGAAATCCTTCTTCCCTTCCATCTGACCCTAGCCTATCCTGTCTCATCAAGGCTGGCTGCATTCTCTTCCTCTGTGGCTTGGTAAGGCTGCCTCCCCCAACTCATGGGGAGGTGATCAAAGAGCAAGCCACTGAGTTCATGTCAGAGACAGCCCCTGTTCCCCTTACTAGGGAGTAAAAATCTTTTGTAATCTATGAATTACTTTTATTACCTGGGTCTGTGGTCTTAAATTTGACCTGTAATTATAAGCATGGGTGATTACTGGTTTGCATGTGCTAATTAATTGATATTGCAAAAAAATATCTTTCTAGTTAAAATTCACTTCTCTCTATGAAGCCTTAAAATAATGAAATCTCTCTTTTCTTTACTTTCCACGCTTTTCTGCATGGTGTACAGGGACAGTACTGTGCATGCCACCCACTTCAACTTTTGGTAGGTTTTGTACAAAAATTCTAACTTTCTCTAACCTAAAAATGTTTTTCTCCTATGACTGTGAAAACATGAGTGACCAAATGATGTGAGTGGACATTTCCTGGATATTTACATTTTAATATGGTGTTTTCTGGAGTTAAAAATAGACCTATTTCTCGGGTCCTAGTAGGTTGCCACTTTAGCCAAATTCTAGCATTACCATTTTCATTTTTATTCTAAAAATAGAAATATTTTTAAAATGTTTCCTTCCATGGTGAAGCAGGATTTTTTTTCTTGGCCTTGCATCTATTATTTGGAAAATATATTTCCAATGTAAAATTTATTAACTACAGTAAAACAACCCCCTCCCAAAATTATCCTTACAGTATAATGCATTCATTACACAGATGTTGAGAAAGGAAGATTTATTCAAAGCTAGAACATCCTGTAGTGTTCTGTGATGTATTCTATAGCATCCAAGAAGGAAGCATCATCTGCCCAGAAATTAAGCACAACAGAATCATTGAGTAGTTGTGTAATTTTAAACTACCACTCACATCCTCTCAGCCCTTTGGCTAACATCAAGCGGAACAACCAGTTTACACATGAATTCTTTAGATAGCCACCACCATGATATGGTAGCAATGCCTAAGCATTTTGCTTTTCACTAATAGAAAAGAAGATGAGAAAGTCACTGGAGAGGTCACAGTTCCTATAATCTTCACAGGAACCACAGATCGTGAGAAATTAGTTTTATTTAAAGTAGGAAAGAAGGAACACATATTTGCATCTCCTATCAACTCAGTCGCTCTTGTGCTAGAGAATTTGCAGCAGCCTGACCTCCATCCCTCTGATGGACTAAAGATTATGGGGTTATCAAAATAAGAAGGAGACATCAAAATGATGACCACATAGAAGCAACACAAATGCAGCCAGATCTGAACCCTGGCAAAGGGATGAGGCCTGTTATTGAAGGACTAGCTATACCTGTAGGAATTAACAGACCTTAAAATGAACAGGAACATTCTGAGGGTAAGTGAAAAGAACAGACTTCAGCAAGTTTGAGAAACATGTCTCTGTTTTCACATTTTGTGACCTGGTTCTTGAGGCTGCTTCCTTGTCCTTTCCCTTTCAGAGCTCTGCTTGTGAATGCAATTGCATGCTTTGGTACTGCTGCTTCCTGCACAGTTGCTGCACTTCCAATGAGAGAAACATGAGTGTTTTAGCATTAGCACGTGAGACAATGAAAGATGGCTTTAGGAAATAAGTAATCAGGGATGGGTAAAGGGGACAGCTATGGAGTTTCAGTTAATCACTATTTGGGGGACAGTTTTGCTTACTTTGGCATTGGTTTTGGGCATTCACTTTGTCAGTAGACTTTTGGGAATACTGGATTTAACTGAGGTAGACATGACAAATTATCATATGTGTGTGTCTCCCATTCAAACATTAGTTCCCTGGTTAGCTTTCCGAAATAAGCTAGAAATTAGAAAAGCATCCACAAGCTTTGAATATGAAATAGAAAGTATCAAAAGCAAAGGAAAACATCCCAAAAGAGATTTTTCAGGTGCTAGACATTGTAGTTCTAATATTTGCTGTGAAGACAAGATTCACTATAAAGCAGTTGTGTATTTGACAATAACTAAAATTTCCAAGGAACTTACCAAACTGAGTACGCAGCCCATTGTATTCGTCATACCTATTCTAGTACCACATACTTATCAACAGAAGCACATACCTTTTATATATAGGCCAGGTAACTACACATGAAAATGCCATTTGTACCCAAAAATCTAGTAACAGTCTAGTCAGTGAACCCAAACAGCAGTTGACAATTCCCTAATTAGTTTCGACTATGCAACCCAGTGACCTGTCTGCTTAACTAACTTTCATAGGTAGCCCTGGTAACAGAGATTTTTTTCATATGCATTCATTATTTCCTGAAAATTCAGCCTTTTGAATCCATGACAGTGTTCTTTTGCTCAAAGTGTTAAGAATGACTCCGTTTTTCCTCAATGGTAACGATAATTGGCTTTCCCCTTTTCTCTTTTTAAATTTCCCTCCATTCCATGCTGTGCTGCTTTGCACTGATTGCATGCTGCACCCTGGTGTATACGTCATGATGGTGTTCCATGGCTTGTTGCTGGAATATCTACTGTGTCCCATTTCATCGTATCTGTCATGGTTGTGTAAATGCTCCACCCTTCCGTGTGTTGCTTCCATGATTTCCTACTGAAAGTGCCCATGATGCACAGTGCTACACCTTCCACTGTGCCTGCAGCAGCAGCGCCTGCCACCAGCGTTCCCTTCGTTCCAGCAGCTACAGGCAATCAGGTTTGGCCATTTATTTCATCTGTTCGGACCTAGATAACCTTGTGTTGAGAGGGCACAGTATATGCCTTTGGATTGGTGAGAGTTACTGGTCCATATTCTTATGTGTTTTTTTTAACCAGTCGTTAGATTTGAAACGTTTATTTTCATGTGGCATTAGAGTACTGTGTAAGTGGTTTTCTATTCATCTCAGAGTTAATTGGCAGCATTTTACTTATTGTTAATTAGTAAACAGATGTTACTTTTGTTATTCCATGTCAAATTATTACTACTACACCAATCTTCAAATGTATATGCTGTTCTAGATATGTCTTAAAATGCTTTCTCATTCTGATCAAGAGGAAAACTTACGTTCCTACCCACTCCTCTTTTGTGTTTGAGATTTGATTTAGTAAGCATATCACCTTTCCTTGCAGTTCCACTGGAAAGAAAGCATGCTATCACATTTCTTTCCAAGGGATGCTTATCTTTATCATCACCTGGTGATAATGTCAGAAATCCCTTCTCATGAAGACATAAGATGTGCTTGTGTTGTTTTGATTTTCATTTGGTTCACATTTTTTTTTCATGCAGAGTCACATACAAATGACCAATATTTAAGAAATCTTGTAGTTGTGAGGCAATTAGTACAGTAGCTCCCGAATACTGTGGTGCCAGTTCTGCCTCATTAAAGTAAATGACTTGCCCCCACCCCCCAGGCTGCTGCTTCAATTTCAAGCATGATAGCCATGAAGCACACAGAATTCACTTGGTGCATAAGCCACACGCCAACCTGTGTTCTGCAAAGTTGACATGGTGGAAATAGAAAATATACTTACACTTTTCTGTGAAACTGATCATCATTGTTGACATGCCAAACTCAAGCAGTGAACAAAATAAATGGGATTCTCCTAAGAAACGATCTTAATCTAAAATCTTTTTTACTACTATAGATGCCCCAATTATCAGTAGATGAACTGAATAGGAGCATGTTTGTTTCACAGATGTAGAAGTTACCAGTAGAACAGTAAGTTTCTTTAAGTATTAATGGATGATATTCATAGGTTGTATCTTTTCTTTATTCACTTGTTAAAGTTTATTTGTTAAGGTTTGATAAACATTTTCTCTTAGAAACATTGCATAGAACTTGAGTTTGACTGTGCATTCAAAAGTTTCCAAATGGAAACTGAAATGTGAGAGAGATGATTTTTTGCATCTGGAGATGACAGCTATAACTACTTTGCTAATTAGTTTATACACTCAAGAATGTTTTTCTATTTCAAAGTAGCAAGATATTTTAGCCAAAAACACGAATCAAATTTGAATTTTATATTCTTTAAGCTTTTTTGTTTAGTTCAGTTTTTTTTTTCCAAGACAAGATTTCTCTGTGTAGCCCTGGCTGTCCTAGAACTCACTCTGTAGACCAGGCTGCCCTCAAAACTGCCTTAAAAACAAAGTAATTTTGTCAAAATGTGGCTGATATGATTATCTTAAAGACAGTGTGTTTAATGTTTTTTTTTCCCTGAGTCAGTATAGAAAGCTATGCTCTTTCTATATGTTGCATTATGTTGCTTTCCATGTAAGCCAAGTAGCTTTGCTCCAGATGTTTTGAAGTATGAATGACATACAAAATTATTTTTATTTTTTTCCACTCTTAACCCCTGACATCTACTTGACCTGATTCAGGGACCCATTAGTAGCACACACTGAAATTTAATCAATCATTCACATTAACCTTATATATTGAAGATACTTCAGAATCCTAGACACCTAATAAGAGAATATGCTTTGGAATACATTATCAGTGTAGAAAACTTGAGGGCCTCCCACCTGAAGTCTGGCATTTGGTTGAAGGAGGCAATTGATATGCCTGCTGCAGGCTTAGTTCCCCTTTTCCCAGGTCCCTAAAACTGTTTCAGACAAAGTCCATAGCCATTGTACACTAGAAGAGAAGGTCCCCACCCCACCCCCAATCATAAGGAATGATTTTCAAAAAGGCAAGAAAAAAAACTGAAGGAACTTGAAGTTAGAATTCTTTTACACGTGTTATTTGGAATAGTAGCAACTTGTGAAAGCCCTAGACATAACAATGGTGGTTTGTCCAATGCTTGCTCAGTTCTCATAGGACACTGCACATCAAGGTAAAGATAATTCAAACATAATTAGTTTACATAAAATATGTTTGGGAAGATTTTTTTCTACTTGATTCTTTTACAAAATGAGGTATTTGACAAAGTATAATTACTTTCACATGTAATAGATGTTCGGATTTTCTCTAAATATAAAAAAATGTCACTTTGTATAATAGTGTATAACTTAGGATATTTCTGCAAGGGTGTAAGATATTGAGATAAAAGTTTAGTATTGTTTTAGTATTCGTTTAGTATATCTTTTCAAAGTGTGTGCTATTAAGTATATTTTGGGGGAGTACATGTCTCTTGAATGAGGTAAACTTATATGTCTGTTCAGTGAGTGTTTGTGTAAGCCCACTGCCACAGTCTGTTGAGTGAGTGTGTTAGACCATTGTCATAGAGGATCTGAAATTCAGAATGAGCACTAACTTGGTTTAGTTAATTTATCGAACTGTGATAAGAACTAGTCTTCTGACATCTTGTTCAATAACCCTTCAGTGTTTCTTACTGACTCTCTTGTTTTGTTTTCTATTTCAGTTGAAATTCTGAGCAGCAGAGGTACAGAATATCAGGATCTCTCAACAAGAAACTCAACATGGCCTTTCTATATATATTCTCATATGTCCTTTTCTACCAACAGAACAATAAGCATGGTGCAGTCAATATATTAAAGCACATATACCAGTTGACAAATTCAAATTTTAAAAATCTGTGGAGATGTTAAAGCAAAGAGAAAATTAACCACTATATGTTATCTTATCTGGATTAATTGCATATGATTTAGCATATAGAATACAAGCTTTGTCGTGTATATGAATTGTCAAATCCATGTTATATGAATTTGCCATCTGATATGAATTACCATATTGAATATAACCATAAAAATTTGTGATTTTCTTCCAGTAATGATTTATGCTAAATGAATTCCCACAGTGTACTGTAGGCTCACTGTACATTCTTGGTGGATAAATTCTGGTTTTGAAGTATTACTTTACTGTTTTGTTTACAGGATAGTCTATTGGATTGATATAGAATGTAACTAATATTTCCAGTACCATTTCCTCCATTGGTATATTGTATTAAATTGGGCTCTGTTTTGCTTTTCCATGCTATAGTGTTTTGTTGTTTATACATGGTGTTTGATTTTAATTAGAATGTCATAAGTGGGGAACAGAAGTGTATGTGATTGAAAAACATAATAGGTTCATGTTAATATGCTTTAAAACATTCTGTAAGTTTCATGAGGCATACATTTAAAAGGCCTCACTTTTGAATGTGCACAGAAGTGTTCATAGATATGTATGTATAGAATCTTACCTGTAGATCTGGCCTTGCACAGTCAATAATATACTAAATTTTTAAAAGAGAAAACAATTGCCTACATATGATAGGAAAGTTCAAATGTTAACCTCAAACTGTCCTCTTAAATAACTTGAAAAGTATTCACATTTTAATAAATTTCTTAGTACTTATAAAGATTAAGTAGAGTAGCCATTACATTTATTGTGTCACAGGAATCCTATCTCTCAGCTTGAGTGTCTAAAATTGTCATTTGGCATCTTCAGCTGAGAGAAACTGGTACTTACTAGTTTAAATGTATGCTAATCATAGGTTATAAATGAAGCGGAGAGATGTGGGTGTGGAGACAGTTTTTAATGTACTGGCACAAAGTGTGTAAAACCTTCACATAGTAACCTTTGCACAAGTGCCATTTTCCAAATGCAAATGGCTCATGCTCTTTAAACTCTTCTTTGAATAATAAATAAGATGCAGCCTGGCAAAAGTCAATCCAGGTGGAAAGAGAATTGTTTCCAAATGAGGCCTTACCTCCCCAAATGGACAGTCGTTTTTATTGATCACAGAAGGAGGCTGAGTACAGCTTTGGGCAAATGGCAGGGATGGGGGCAGGGAGACATTTAAAATGACTTTGAATATGCAAAAAGAACTAGAAAGGATTTCCACCTTTGTCTTTCATGTTAGTTTAGCTGAATTGCCAATATTTCTAAAAGCAGTAGTAAAGTAGCAAGCATTTGTGCTATATTGGCAAGTGTTTCTCTGCCCAAACTTTAGCATCAGAGATTTTGTGTGTGTGTGTGTGTGTGTGTGTGTGTGTGTTTGCTTGTTTTTGTCTCAGAACCAAACCTATTTTTGTCATATTTGAACTTATTTTGTGTGTTTCAAATTGTAGTCAGTTTTAGAATCCTTTGGTTAATAGAAAATAGCAATATCCCATGGAGGTGTGGTATGAATTCTTCTTACTAATACTTATGAAATAATCCTACAAATACAGTAATCCATCTATTTCTGTGACATATCGTGTACCTCTTCCACTCTACAGAGTTATTAACATTACTATTCTTATAAGAGGGAGGAAACATTGTCTAACAGCTTAAGTAGATTTAATATTTTGTACTCAATATGTATTCTCCCACTGGAAAGTATAAAAATCATCAAATTTTTGTATGTATAAAGGTTGTTTTTCAACGTCAAAACCAAAGAAAAAAACATTTGCGATACCACAAGACAGGTAGTTGGATTGATATGCAGAATAGTGGAGTTGGAAAAGACTTTATTACCTTTTCCATGGTTTTAAAAACAGAGGGTAAGGCCATGGGACTTGTGTAAGGCTACCTAGCCATTGTGGGAATCAATTGTTTCTCCTTTTTACATTTTGCTTTGGAACATTTGAGACTCCAACTTAAAGCATGTCAGATTGGCAAAAAAAGCAAAATTACCTCTAGTTGTTGGTATCTATTTGATCTTAATTATCTAGGTGAATCCTGGTCACCAGTGATTTCTATAGTCTCTTTTTTTGTTATGTTGGGCCTCTGCCCTCTATTGCCTGAAGTTAGAGATTGAAACTTGTCTATCCTTTTACCTGTAAGGTCTTTGAATCACTTAATTTTTGTTTTCCAAAAATCATAATTCCAAAAAAAATTTACTTGGGCTAGTCTAGATATAGTTCTTAATGGATGTGGGAATGTTTTGTGCAAAATGAACTTTTTGTAGTTTGACATTCTGATGCAACAAAATATCTCATTTAACTTCTTAAACTTTTGACAAAGATATATGTAAATGATAAACTTAGAGTAGAGCTGTTCTCATGTTGCTCTAAGCACTGGAAGATATTAACGTTGACTTATTTTTAGGAGGAGATTCAGCGAGGAGCATTCAGGGTAGTTGTCTTTTTGGTGAGATGAGTTTCTGTAACATACTGTTGGCATTTTAAAAGTTGCTAGGTATGTGAAGTTTAAGAAAGCAAGCTTAAAACTTGAAATTTCTGATCAAAGTTAACGGAGTTTAGAGGGAGATGAAACTTTAAGATAGCACTCTTTAGTTGTGCAATGACTGATGATCTTATTGAAGAAAAGACAAGTCATTTGACTATAAATTGAGTTAACAAGGCCAGTCACAATGATCAGTGACTCTAAACAAAAATTAACTGAATCATTTGTAAATAAGCCAAATTCTAATCAGTTGTGATTTTTGGTTAGCATTTTGCAGTCTTTGTATTTTACAGTGACCTCTATCTTTACTTCTCCAAAATTATTAATTTTGTCCATCTTTTCAGCATTTTGCCAAAATTTGCAAGAACGCTGAACTTGGATAAAACATGTCAAATGAGATAAGCAACCTACACTTGTTCTTTAAGAAGAGCTTAGTAGTTTCAGTTCTTACAAAAAGCACTATGAAACCATATGAGTATATTTTAAATAGGGACTAAGATTAAATTAAAAATGGATTCATAAATTGCTATTTAAATATAGTATATACTTTTGAAACTGTATGAATCCACACCCAGCTGTTCCTTTTGATTTCACTTCTCTAGCTTAATCTTTCATTTTCATCTAGTCATGAAAGTAATCTGCTTCCTACACCATCAGTCTTGCTCATCCATTTCTGAGCATTGTAAAGCACTTTGATCTTGCCAGAGGTGTTGTGCTATACCACTAGGCTTTGTCCACTGATGGGAGCCCTCAACTCCCCTGATCTGCACCTCAGGAAAAAAACCAATACCGCTCTCAGCTCTCAGAAGGAACCAAATGAAATTAGTGTTTTCTACTTGAATTAACTTTGAACAGCATGACCAGTGAGACAGTGATGTGTGAGGGAGGGACAGGATCTACAGTGCATTGTAGGAAATGATCGAGGCGGCGGAGGCACCTTATTCGATACTTGGAGTGCCAGTTGGTTCTTTTCCTTGTCTTTGGTCAGTGTTGTTGAGGATGCCCTTAGGTGAAATGCAGCCCAAGTTTGCTAAGATCTGTCAGTCTGTGGGATAGGCTATGGTATGCAGAATGCTTAGTAACTGTAGTTCTTTTCCCCCCTTTCTAAAAGCTCTTCTAAAACTAGGTGAGTGGGGAGAGGGAATCTTATTTGATTTGATTCATTTGATGGATTTTATTCCCAGTTTTGGTTTGTAGATTTAATAAGATAGTGACCTAGTTTTACCAGTGCCTGTCAGAGGTAACAGAATAAAATAGCAGATAAGAGAGTTTAATTTTTCTTTGCAAGTTTAGCAACTAGTGTAATCAAACTGTACATTTAATTACAAATACAGGCACTGAGTACCAAGTCATTAATTGGTGCCCTGTTTGCATTTTTCTTATTGTTAGTTTTTAAGGTTTTTATTTTGTACTACATTTTTATATCTAAGTAACTAATGAATTTAATTTTGAAGGAGAGTTAGAGAAAGTTTAAGTTTTTACTACATATATTCAGACCATCTCTGTAGGCTCTAAACTGACACTGTAGCATAACACAGGATAGATTACAGTCCATAACCACACTCTACAATTCAAAGTTTAAGAACAGATTTAGCTTTGTACACAAATAATTGTTGTCAGCTAAATATATTTAGTTGTTGCTTTGGCAACAAAACTTACAACATGGCTACCTTTAGACATGTATGCATGTAAAACTTTTATTTGTAAGCTATACATGGTTCATGACAATGTGAACATAGAGAAGATACAGCTCAAAACTCAGAAAATTGATGATGTTTTGAAGCTCCATGTTCCATGTAAAATTTTACTTTGTTTCCTCATGTAGCTTTTTGTTCAACACATGGATTCTGGAGGCACACTTTATACTTTATAGAATTGGTTGTGTTGATAGGGTTATTCTACAGTATTTTGACACCAGAACATACACAGCATAGATATTACCTGGCATTTATTTTTCACTTCTTTACTCAAAAATTATCTATTCATGTAGTGTCTGTAGCTATAAAAAGTTTCTGTTTTCTGGAATCGTATACAAAAATATATGTGAGGATTAAAGCATAACTAAACATTTGAAATTAACTGGTATTTGTGAAGCCACACATAAAGATACTATAGAATGACCCCAAGCAGTGTTTAAGAGGCATATGCTGCAGCTACCCGACTGCCTCAGTTAGGGTGCGAATGTGTGAGACACACCTTTTTTGCACTTATGTACATAGTCCATGGAAGTAATCCTTGGAGCTTTTTACAATATAAGAAGTCTGGTAATAGCGGAAAGTTAGTGAGAGTGGTTTCTGAGGGTCTAAGATTAGTGAAAGCATAGTGTTGCAATGCTGTTGTGGAGGCTTGCTAGCTTGCTACAGCTCATCAGAAGCTCAGACTGCTAACAGATGCCAAATCCCCCTAACAGCACTGAGTAGGAGTACAAAGCACTTCTTTTAGTAATGCTACTAGCAAAGAATATTTGCTTTTTGAATGAATTCCCACTGTAAACACACACACACACACACACACACACACACACACACACACATACACACATACACACAATGGGTAAAATTCCCAGCAGAGGCTTTCTTTGATTATAGAAAGCAGAGCAAATACTCTGTACATTACTAAATATTTACTCTCAATCTGATTAAAAAAGATTTCATCTTTGATAGATAATACACATATTGATTAACATGGATTTATGTGACAAATTGTTAAGGTTTTAACAGAAGAGAACCAGCCCAAATCTTACATAACGTGGATGCTGGAAGATCTTAATTTAACCCAGTTTTCACTCCACACTTGCAGATAGCCAAGGAACTTTTTTGCTGCCCCCAAAACAACTGAGGCTTAGCAAAGTTGGCAGTTTGTAAGGTTAGAGGATGGATCATTCCTGGCAATTTGAGTCCTTCCCATCTTAAGGCAGGTTTTCTTCACACTGGAGAAGGACCCCATCCTAGGCTAAAGGAAGTTGTGAAATGTTGCTATCCATATACTGCTAACCCTCTTGGTGACAGAAACCTAGAACTGCAGCCATAGCTCAGTGAGTGGTACAGCACTTACCTGGATGAATGAGGCCCTGGACTCCATCCTCAGCACTGAAAAAAGAAAAAAAGGGAAAGATGGAAAACAGACCAAAGCCAGAAGCAACCCAAGCCTTACTTGTATCCCATAGCTCAGGGCTAGCTGGCTAGAAATTACTTTTATTTTCCCCTCAGCTGCTGATCGCTTGAGAGTCAGCCATGCAACAAGCCCCATGACAATCAGAACAGCCATCTTTTTTGGCCGATAGAAAATGTTCACCTACATTCATTTTATACTTAGGAACGCCCACTTCAGCCTTTTTACCCCCATAGTTTCACTATTTAACCAGTGTCTTCACATGGGCATTCCCTTGTGAATCTGTAAGTCATAAAAATGTGTTTTCATGAGGACAAGAGAAACATGAAATTCTGTGTGTGGCACTGGGAATACAACCCAGGGCTTTGTGTGCTATACAAGTTCTCTAACAACATGTCTAGCCAGCAATAAGATTTTAAGTCTGAACTATCAACCACAAATAAGTAGGGATGAGCATGAAAGTATCACAAAATATAGCCAATGAATTTGTAGCATGCCCATCTTCAGAGCCACTTGGTCATGTGCAGAAGCTTAAACATGTGGCTGTGTTTAAATCAGTAAAACATAGTAGAGGATTAAGCATAGCAAGTACAAATGACTCAAGCCAAAAGATTAATTGGGATTAAGTTTGACTAATTCAGAAATTTGAGTTCCTCTGCCTGTCCTTGTCTGTAAGTGAAGTTCACTGACATTAAAAATGTGGATTATCCCACAGAAATTTTATGTTTTCTAGAACCCTTCCTCAATTATAGTGTACCTAAAAATGAAAAGTGCTTTGGTCTGAAATAAGTTGCCACTCTTTATAAATACTGCAAGAATCCTCAGTAGTCCTCTTTTACAACATGTTACTTTTTTTAAATACCTCTGTAGCAAGACCTAGATGAATTGAGTGAGCTTCCTCCCCACACACACACACACAATCTTAAGACTATCTGTCATAGAACTGCATGGTTCCAAAGCTTTATTTCTGTATGTGGATGCTATGTGTTAATGATGGAAACCAAATTGTTTGTTGCTGTGTCTTTTGTGTCTAGCAGTTGAGTAAATGGTATAACTGTAATTTCATTAGATTCTGGAGATAACCTTTTCAAAATAAGTTTCTTTTTATTATTATAGCTGTTGCGTTAGTTATAAAATGAGCCATTTTCACCCAAATTACAATAATTAAAATGAAGTCCATTTTTAAGAGGATGAGGTCTCACTCATTATATTGTGTAAACTAGTCTAAATTCCATGGCCCTAAATAATTTGATTCTCCAATGTCAGCCACCTGGGTGGCTTATTTTGCTTTAACATGATGAGCTAGGTCACTCCTTTGTGTTATTTTAAAGGGATAGTTTATAGTTTCAGCTAACAATGTTCTGGATTATAGAAAGTGGAAACATTTGTCTTGGGCAGAAAATGGCAATTTAAGAATGCTACAATAACAAATTTCTTAGCGCTGTGCAACAAATTAAGAACTTAAGTAATGACCAAAATATTTTGCAAATAAAAACTGTTCACATACTATTTTGTCCCCAAATGCAGTAAATCATTCCCTCAACCACAGATGTTTGGACTTTTTCAAGTTACAGTGTTGTATTGCCTGTTTGTCATTGGAAGTGTGCATTATATAGCTCATTTCAGTATGCTACTTTTATTGTTTTTTTATTCTTTTAATAAAGTTTGCAAATTCCTTGGTTTTGTCTTTTATGAATTCATGTTCACACAGACATTCAGTCAAAAGTTACTCATATTCTAGTATACCAACATGACATTAATAACTCTATTATAAACTTTGTAATTTGCCTCAGTGTTATAGTGCACACACACAGTAAGTTAAATGCTTTCAGTATTTTGAAATAGGTAGAAGACATATTCATTTTCTTTGATGTATTTTTCCCACGAGATTGTAGTTAGTAACACAAAACATTACAGTTTACAAAAAAATTAATATCATGGTTTCTGTTGTCCTTTAGAAAGCTTGAGACATTCAAAAATACACAAAAAGCTTGAGTGTACCAGTTATCCCTTTTTAATCTACACTTTCAGTGTAGCATATGAAACTACTGTGTCCAGTTCATTCTTCTCAGGATGGGCATCAGTGGTTTCATGACAATGAGTTGCATGAATTTTTCCATTAAAATGTTTTCTAGTATTTTAAACTATTCATCTTTAAATAATGGCATTGGAATGAAAGGATACTCATTTTTGTTCATTAAGAAAACAAATGTAAACAGGACAGTAGCCTACCACAAAAGGCACCTGAAAGACTCTACCTAACACTGTATCAAAGCAGATGCTGAGACCCATAACCAAGCCTTTGGCAGAGTGCAGGGAATCATATGAAGGAAGGAGGAATTAGTATATCCTAGAGGGGACAGGGAGTCCCACAAGGTCCAAATATATCTGAGCACAGGGGTCTTTTATGAGACTGTTTATCCAACCAAGGACCATGCATGAATATAACCTACAACCCCTGCTCAGACATAGCCCATGGTAACTCAGTATCCAAGTGGGTTCCCTAGTAAGGGGGACAGGAATTGTTTCTGACATGAACTCATGAGCTTCCCCTCCCCCCTGAGGGAGTAGCAGCCTTGCTAGGCCACAGATAAGGACATTGCAACCATCTTGAAGATACCTGATAAGCTAGGGCCAGACGGAAGGAGAGGAGGACACCCCCTCTCAGTGGACTTGGAAGGGGGCAGGGAGGAGATGAGGGAGGGCAGGGAGGATTGGGAGGGAAAGAGGTAGTGGGCTACAGCTGGGATACAAGTGAATGTATAAAATTATTTAAAAATAAAAAAATATTAATATAAAAAATAAAATAAAAAAGAGACTTGATTGTAAAAAAAAAAAAAGAAAGAAAAAAAGAAAAGAAAAAACAAATGCAACCTGGCAATAATCTATTCTGTCAGATCTTTAAAAGTCTCAAAAACTCTAATCTAGGAGGCCTCTGAGTTTGTCATCATTCCATAGTTGAGCAATAGAAGACTGGGGTGAAGAACTTTTCTGTCAAAAGCTGGAGTAGAGCATGATATTGTTCACCTGTCTGTGACAATGACCAGAGCCAGAGAGGAAGTTAAGTCCTTTCTGGTATAAACTATTACCGTATTCCTTCACCCTTTGTGCCTTATTTTAACTATTTCTAATGTGATCTTCACTTTGGCATTTCACAATAAGCCACTTTTAAGCCCGTTGATGTGTCACATGTTTCTGTGAGCAACAAGTCCAACACTAAAACTGGTTCAGTATATCAACATTTATTAGAGGTTTGAGACCTCTCCCAAATTTTATGTCCTCCTCTTTGGAACTACTGTGTTATAGGTAGTAATTCATGGCAAACATGTTCAACTATTGTCAAAATGGAGACATGGGGTTTCTATTGGTCAGAAGTTGACCCATAGGCAAAGCCAGATATCAACCAAGATTATCTTGGGAACTTTCCTCTTTATTCCACAATATATTTTTTTGAGACCTACCTTACTCATCCCTAAAACTTGTAGCCTCTTAAAAATCCCCATGGCAGACTTGGAAGGCCTACATCCTCAGGCGCATCTGGAACCATCCCTAGTAGAACCTTACTGTTGGGGTTCCATGTTTCAGAGAGCTGTCCACAGCTGACATTTAAGAGGAAAATTACGATCTATATTATTGTGTATACCACCTCTCCTGGGGAAGCTTGTGCTTAGAAAGGCAAAGGCACGGTTCTCCAGTGGTACAGTATCAAACATCTACATGCATAGATAACAGGGGTATATATTATCGAAGCAAACCTCAAGCATCCGGTCTCAGCATGTAGGAGAAGCATTCAAATTTCTGTACATAAATAAGTCAGTCAGTTGTCAACTCAAGAGGCCAAAAGATGAAAATGCTTGTGTTTTTTAATTGTCTGCAAGCTTCTTAAATAATGATGAACCTAAAATACTAACTAGATACTGAAAACCTGAAGATTCCAGAATGCAGAACCTAGTCATGTGATTTGCATCTTAAGAGTATATCGCACTGACCAGCCTCTTGCAGGATTACTTTCTATCATAATCTGATGCCTATACTTAATATCCAAAAGATAAACACACATTCTCTCACTGAAAATAAAATAAAACAACAACAACACTTGCTGGCTGTGGTGGCACACACCCATAGGATTTGCTGAAGGAGCCGGAGGCAGGAGGATCACAAGTTTGAGGCCAGTCTGGGCTACACAGTTGGGAGTTGGAAAGATGACTCAGTAGTTAAGAGTTCTGAATACTCTTCTAGAGGAACTGGTTTCAATTCCCATGGCAGCTCACAACTGTCTAGCTCCAAGATCTAAGGTCATATACTATACCCTGACACCTTCACACAGACATACATGTGTGAAGCAGGCAAAATCCCAATGAATATAAATAAAAACCATTTTTTAAAAAGATTGACTTTTTTTTATACTGGAGATCTTTCTTTAACTGACTCAATGAAGATTTTCCTATTTTGTACCTAACTCATATTTTTTCCACAGGCAGGAAGGCAGTGTGTAGATGGAGAAAAATGACAAGAATACTTCAGATAGAAGGAGTAGCCACCAAGACGTGGGGTATGGTTTGTTAGAACTAAACAAATACAGTTGTCACTCACAAAATCAGAATAGGCAAGTAGATGCAGAAGTCAGTATAAAAAAATCACATTCTGGCGAGAGCACCTCAGGGTTCTGTGTTATGTATGGAAACACCACAGGACAGAGTGTTTAGTGCAAAGCACAACAGACATACATGAAAAAGTGATAAGATTGGCTATGTTTCCATGTATATGATGTAAAGACTTCCTTTTTATATAAGTGCACCAGGAGTTTGGTGAACACAATATGTAACAGCAGATAAATAGCAGAAACACTACCTGCTAAAGCAGATGGCATACATGAACATCTGGATCTAGCAAACACAGAGGGAAGCTGAGGGGGTCTGCAGTATATGTGCAGAGACTGGCCACGAATGATACTGATCCACCCAATGAGGATTGATATAGTTCTCAAGCACAGGATAGTCAAGAATGAAATCCTTACCTCTTGTGACATAAAAAGTTGAAAATTGACATCTGAAGTAGGAGAAGACAAGGAACAGGACAGGAGCCTACCACAGAGGACTTCTGAAAGACTCTACCCACCAGGTTATCAAAGCAGATGCTGAGACTCATAGCCAAACTTTGGGCAGAGGGCAGGAATACTTATGGAAGAAGAGGGAGATAGAAAGACCTGGAAGGGGTCAGGAACACCACAGGAGAACAACAGAGCCAAAATACCTGGGCACAGGGGGGCCCTCCGGAAACCGATACTCCAACAAAGGACCATGTGTGGAGAGGACCTAGACGCCCTATTCAAAAGAAACCCGTTGGCTGTTCAGTTTCCAAGTGGGTTTCCTAGTACGGAGAACAGTAGCTATCTCCAACATGAATTCAATGGCTGGCTCTTTGATCATCTCACCCTGGGGTTTGCAGCCTTGATAGGCCACAGAGGAAGATGATGCAGCCAGCCTTGATGAGACCTGATAAGCTAGGGTCAGATAGAAAGGGAGGAAGTACTTCCCTATGATGGGACTAGGGGAGGGCCATAGGGGGAGAAGAGGGAGGGAGGGATGGTGGGACTGAGAGATGAAGGAGGGGGCTACAACAAATATACAAAGTGAATAAATTATAATAAATAAATAAATTAAATTAAAATTTTAAAAGTTGAAAATTCTGTTAGAAAACTTGGCAGGTAAAAACTGTGACTATCTTAACTATACAAATTTTATGAGGACAGCCTGAACTCACCTGAATCCTGGATATTAACAGTTAGAATCTGGAGCTCTAGTCAGGTGCTGCCAGCAAATGTGGCATCTATTCAAATAAACATCCTTAATGATTTTATATAGAAGGCCTCAATGATATCAAGCGAGTGTTTACCATGATCTGAGCCAGAAGCCAGGGACAGAGACCCTATAAGCAACTACTTTCTTTTGATGGATATCATAAGAAGTATTCTAGAACCTAAAGATGCAGGTCATGTCAAAAACCATTGGGATGTTAGTGTGAGCCCAGAATTGTTGGTCAGGAGGTGTCTATGCAATTTGGTGACTCTAGATTCTAAGTGAGGATTTCTGTGAATGAGCTCCAAGGCTCCCTGTGTGTTTTTCTGTGTCTGTGTAGGCATTACTGTGTGTCTGAGAGAGAGAGAGAGAGAGAGAGAGAGAGAGAGAGAGAGAGAGAGAGTGTGTGTGACTGTGTGTTTTCCTGAGGCTGTGTGTGTGTGTGTGTGTGTGTGTGTGTGTGTGTGTGTGCATGTGTGTCTATGAATAGTTTTTCTTTCTTCCATGTACCAACAATTGCCAGGTCCCTTGGGTGTGACAGCAGATAGAAATGTAATTCTACAAGAGTAGCTTTGACTTGGCTGTGTATATAATTTCAGCAGTGATGTTCTTGTGCTAAGAAAGCATCCTGAGAGGTGCTTCCCAGTGCCTCATGTTGCAAACAGCCAAGGACATTCTCCACCATCGAGGGAGGCAGTTAGCATGGATGGAGGCAGGAGCCTGAAGGGCCCAAGACACAAGGCATTCCACGAAGAAAGAACCTAGTCAAGGGCTGGTTTGCAAAGACACAAAGTCCCCAGAATCCCCCAGTCTGATGGTCGGTATATTCATATAGTATATACTTCTGGGAGCAGACTGGCCATTGCGGCTGTGTAGGTATAGACATTCTATGAAATCAGGCATAATATTGAGCAAGAGACAGGAGCAGTAGCTACTTGCTACATTTCCCATATGCTGTCCCTAGATTTTGGTGGGGGGGGGAGGTTGGAACACTTCCATTGGACTGGAATACTCTATTGAGTTTTCAGGATGTCAATGGAAGAGAGAGTGTTTGAGGCACATAGGTCCCTGAAAGTTCTTTGGTTGGTATATTGTAGTCCCTGACAGCCATGATTGTCCACTTTGCATTGAAAGTCCTTACAGATTTCTTTGTCCTGGAGGCAGGGTGTGTCTTCTAACCCCCACATGTAACTGTGAGAGTCATTTTTCCGAAGTCAAAAACTTTATTTTCTTCACTATGTTATATGAGAATCTATTTTAAATAAAGAAAAAACAAAATACAATACAAATACATAATCACACATACATGATATACCAACACATGTACATAAATATGTACACAATACATTGTTTCTTCATTAAAATATTTCTATTTTCAAGTATGAATGCATGTTAAATACAACAAAGTACACAACAATGTAACTCTTTTGAGAATTATGATCATAATGGATTTACTATGATATATTTTTAAATATTAGATCACAATTGTGATGGTAATAATAATATGCTGCATCAAAATAAAATTAAAAAAAATATTCCACATACCTACAAGATGGGCACATAAAGACAAAGATAGAGTAGAGATTGAGGGAATGTCCAAACAATGCCTTGTCGAACCTGACACCTACCCCATGGGAAAGAGCCAACCCCCAACACAATTAAGCACACTCTGGCATATTAACAGGCAGGAACCTAACTTAACCTTTCTCTGAGAGGCTCAACCCAGCAGTTGATCAAATCACATCCTGAGACTCACAGCCAAGCTTCAGGTAGAGCTTGTGAAGTTTTGTGGAAGAGTGGGAGGGAAGGAATGATTCTGCAAGTAGACCAGCAGAGTCAACTAACCTAGATCCATGGAGACTTACAGAGGTGGAATCAACAACCAAAGAGCATGCATGGACTGGACCTAGGCCCCCTAGGAGCCTATGTAACCAATGTGCAGTTTGCTCTTCATGCGGGTCCTTTAGTAAGTCGAGTAGGTGCTGTCTACGACATGGACTCTGTTGCCTTATTTCCATATATCAAGTTGCCCTAGCTGGGCTGCCTTCCCTGGCCACAGTGGATGAGGTTGAGCTCAGTCCTAATACAACTTGATGTGCTGGGGTCCTTTTCTGAGGACAAGGGGAAGGGAAAAAGGGGGAAAGAAGGCAGGAGAGAAGG
The DNA here is from genome assembly GCF_907164565.1 of Psammomys obesus. NCBI lineage: Eukaryota > Metazoa > Chordata > Mammalia > Rodentia > Muridae > Psammomys > Psammomys obesus. Next base: position 3,158,652 of record NW_026594184.1, on the reverse strand, counting down.
ACCAGAAGGAAAGGAGGGAGGGGACTACAATCTGGATGTAAAGTAAATATATAAATTAAAAATAAATTTAAAAATATTCCACAGTATCTCAGTTCCTATGGAGTAAATTATACATCCTAACATTGCTACCTTTTTGTTAAATAATATTTTTAATTTTTAAAATTGTCATGTATTCATTGTACTTACTGATGGGTTTCATAAAGACAATATCTTTCAAGCATACCATTACCTTGATCATACTAAGTCCCATATCCTCTCCTTTCTCTCATCTTTCCCTGAAAGTAAGCTTTCATCACTCAGTCCTGCTTCTACTTCCACATACTATGTATATGAATTATTTTATGTATCTGCATAAAATCTAGAATTCACATAAAAGAGAAAATTAAATATTTGTCTTTCTAAGTATAGCTTCTTTTTGCATTTTCCTGAAAAAGACAGTGTTATAATTCTTGTGGTCATTATCTATTATACCGCATTTTCTTTTTATTTTTTTAAGTTTTTTAAATTGTTAGAGTTTTTATTTATTCACTTTGTATCCCAGCTGTAGCCCCCTCCCTCAGTACCTCCCAATTCCACCCTCCTCCCTCATCTCCTCCCTTCTCCTCCTCTAAGTCCACTGATAGGGGAGGTCCTCCTCCCCTTCCATCCAATCCTAGCTTATCAGGTCTCACCAAGACTGGCTGCATTGTCTTCCTCTGTGGCCTATACTACATTTTCTTTGACTATTCATTTGTGGGTAGATACCTAGGTTGATAATATGCCTATTGTGAATGGTACAAAAATAAACACAGATGTACAAGTATCTCTGTTGAATGTTGACTTAGATTATTTTAGGTATATTCCTAGGAGTAGTTTAGTTGGATGATATGCTGGTTCTATTTGTACTTTTTGTAGTAGCCTGCATATTGATTTCCATAGTGACTGGATTAACTTACCATCCTGCGAGCTGTGTATAATTGCTCATTTGCTACCTGCTTCCTCACTACAGATGTGATGTGTGTGTGTGTGTGTGTGTGTGTGTGTGTACGTATGTGTGTGCACGTTTGTGTGTGTGTGTGTGTGTGTGCGCGCACACACTCATTTGTGTGGGCATGTGTGTGCGTGTGTGTTGGTTTTCTGAGACAGGGTTTCTCTGTGTAGCCTTGGCTGTCCTGGAACTCATTCTGTATACCAGGAGATATGCCAGCCTTTGTCTCCTGAATGCTGGGATTAAAGGTGTGTGTTACCACAATCCAGCTGTCTTTCATATTTGTACACCCCCATGGTCAAATATTTATAGGTTCTTTTTTTCATTCTTTTTCTCATTCACTTTACATCCTTGTAGCCCCTTCCCTCCTACCTTCCCAGTCATACCCTCTCTCCTACCCTCTAACCTTTTTCTCAGAAAGGGGGAGCTCCCTTTTCCATCCACCCAGCTCATCAAGTTGCATCAGGACTGAAGCTTTTCTCTTCCCCTGTGGTCTGTCAAGGCCTGTCAACCTATTTATTGGTTCTTATGTGCCTAGAAAGTTATCCATTTAATTTTTTTCATTTTAATTATTTAATTTCTACTATGTGTGTGCACGCAAGTATGCCATGGCACATGTATGGAAGTCAGAGGACAACTAGGCAGAAGTTGGTTCACACTTTCTACCATGTAGGTTTCCAGGACTGAACTCAGGATTTCAGGTTTGGCTGCAAGCACCTTTATCCACTGTTCCATCTTTCTGAGCCTATTCATTTATTTCAGAGTGTTCAAATTATTTGTAATACAGGTATTCAATACATGATTAATGATCAATGGGTTGTTTTTTGTTTGTTTGTTTTGTTTTGTTTTTGGTAATAGTGCCCTTTCATCTCTCATTTTATTACTTTGGATCATCTCTTTCTTTTGGTTAGTCTGAGGAAGAGTTTTCCAGTATTTATCTTTTGAAAGCACCAGGTCTTTGTTTTACTAATATTTTGTATTGCTTTTTTGTTGTTGTTGTTTTTATTTAACTAATTTCTTCCCTGACCTTTATCATTTTCTCTACCTACTAAGGCCTTGAAGTACACCATTAAGTTATTTATTTGTGACTGCATTTTGAAAATGTAGACACTTACACATAGAACAAAGCCCTCTAAATCAACATGAGCAAAACTCATATGAACTCACAAAGACTGAAGCAGCATGAACAGGGCCTGCATGGGTCTGAACCAGATCCTATGAGTACATACAGTAGCTTTCAGTTTAGTAGTTTTATGGAATGCCTGAGTGTGAGAATGAGTGTGTCTCTGACACTTGTGCCTTCTCTTGGTACTTTTTGTTTTCCTGTTGGTTTGCATTGTCCAACATCAATATGATATTTTTCTTTTTATCTTATCATATTTTATTTTGTTATTTTGTTGTTAAGTACTTGAAGCCTGTTTTTGTATTTTTGTTTTTGTTTTTGTTTTTCCTAATGAGAGACAGAAAAGGAGGGGATTGGGATGGGAAAGGAGGTAGGGAAGAACTGGGAGGAGTAGAGGGAGGGGAAACAGTATGCAGATTATACTGTATGAGAAAAGAATTTATGCTTAATAAAAGGGAAAAACAATATGTTCATTGAATATCAAAAGCTCTGGTATATATTATTTGCTCGTTTAACACAAGGAAGTTTTAAACTCTCTCTCTCTCTACATTTGATTTCAGGAAGTTTTAAATTTCAATCTCCACAAGTTTGTGTAATTGTTGTAGTTTCTCTTGCTATGGATTTTTAGTTTGATTCAACTGTGGTCAGGTAGAATGCAGGAAGTTATTGCAAAGTATTTTTTACTATTTTCATTTTGAGATTATAATTACACTTTTCCCTTCCCTATCCTCCCTCCAAACTCTCTTATATATTCCTCTTATCTCTCTTTTAAACCAATGCCCTCCTTTTGTTGACTTGTTACTTCATGCATATATGTATATACATATATTCCCAAATATAACTTGCTCAGTCCCTGTAAACTTAGTTGCACATATGTGTCCTCCAAATGCAAAGCATTTCCTTTATTTATTTATTTAATCACTTTAAGGTCTGATCCCAGGGCCCTCCCACCTCTCCTCCCAGTTCTGACCTCCCACACTCTCCCCCATTTTCTCCTCTCTTTCTCAGAGAAGGGGAGGCCCCAAAGGGGACCAACCCACCCTTCCATCTCTAGTCACAGCAACACTAAGTGCATCCTTTCCCAAAGAGGCCAGACAAGGCAGCCCAGCTAGGGGGAAGGGATCCAAAAGCAGGCAACAGAGTCAGAGACTGCCCCTACTCCCATTGTTAGGGGACCTGAGCAGGCTGTACATATGCTACATATGTGTAGGGGGCCTAGGTCCAGCCTGTGTTGGTTCACTCTCTGTGAGCCCCCATGGACCCAAGTTAGTTGGTTTTGCATGTATTCTTGTGGTGTTCTGGATCCCTCCAGCTCCCTCTTATCCTTCCTCCCACTCATCCACAAGACTCCTGGAGCTTGCTGCAAAGTACAGGGTAATCACTACAATTACACGTAGTGCATTGCAAACCACAGACTCAAAGAAGCCAAGGAGAGCCCAAGAGAAGATGCTTGAATCTCACTCAGAAGAGGAACTAGATATATGAAGTATATGGAGAGAAGAAACTAGGTGGGAGAGGGGGTAGGAAGGGTACCTGGGGTGAGGATCAGGTGTGGGGAAAGCAGGGGTGGGGGTTTGAGGGGAGGACTGGGAGAAGGAACAGAAATCTGAAGGGTTGGCATCTCAGGGACAGGGGATGCTCCTCGGAGTCTATGGGGTGACACTAGAAGAGACTCTTAGCAGTAAAGATTAAGGAGCTTGAAGCAGCCAACTCCTTCCAGTGGGGGGAGAGGGACACCATCCCACCCATAAAACCTTCAACCAAAAATTTTTCCTGCCTATAAGAAGTGTAGGAGTAAAGGTGGAGCAGAGATTAAGGGAAGGCCAACCAATGACTGGCCCAACTTGAGACCCAACCTGGTCTCAAGGAGGAGAGAGCCAGTCCCTGACACTATTAATGATACTCTGCTATGCTTGTAGACAGGATCCTAGCATAACTGCCTTCTGAGAGGCTCCACCCAGCATCTGATAGAAACAGATGCAGAGACCCACAACCAAAGAATAGGCAAACTATTTTTTTTATTACTCATTATTTTTTACCCTTTTTATTTTTTAATTTTTATTATTAGTTACATTTTATTAACTCTGTATCCCAGCTGTATCTTGCTCCCTCGTTCCCTCCCAATACCACCCTCCCTTCCTCATCTCCTCCCTGCCCCTTTCCAAGTCCACTGATAGGGGAAGACCTCCTCCCCTTTCATCTGGCCCTGTTTTATCAGGTATCTTCAGGACTGGCTGCAGAGTCCTCCTCTGTGGCCTAGCAGGACTGCTCCTCCCTTGGGGGGTGGGGAGGTCAAAGAGCCTGCCATTGAGTTTCTATCAGAAATAGTCCCTGTTCCCTTTACTATGGGAAACCAATTGGTTACTGAGCTACCATGTATGGATATAACCTAGAATCTCTGCTCGGATGTAGCCCGTGGCAAACTATTTTTAATACTTGCTTAGTTTTGTTAAGTGTAGTCAGTTTAGAGAGAGGCCTACAGGCTGCTGAGAATGCCCTGCCTTCTTCAGTGCTTGGGTGGAATATTCTATAGAGGTCTGTTAAAATCTTTTGATCTATATTGTCATTTAACTCTGATGTTTCTTTTTAAAAGGTTTTTGTTTGGCTTGTCTATTGATAAGAGTAAGACATTTAAGTCCCCCATAGTTATTGTTCTGAGGTCAGTTTATTTATGCTCTTACATCTAGTAGTAATTCTTTTATAAAATTGGGTGTGCCAGTGGTTGGTGAATATGTGTTTAGAACTTCTATATCATCTTGGTAGATCGATCCCCTAATCAATATGAAGTGGCCTTTTAGCTCCTCTGAGTAATTTTGGCTTGAAGTCTAAGTTATCAGATATTAAGATCTGCTTACATCAGCCTGCTTTCAGGTTCCATTTACTTGGCATACCTGTTTCCATCTTTACATACACTTGTGTTTGGTTTTGCCAGGGAGGAACATACTTTGCAAGCACTAAATAAGTGGGCCCTGGTTTTAAATACAGTTCCTAGTCTATGTCTTTTTATTGGAGAATAGAGACCACTAATATCCCATTATTACTGAAGTGTATAGATTAATTTCTATCATTTTGTTGCTTTTGTGATGCTTGATGCTTTGCAGTTGCTCACCTGCTTAGCTACTGCACCGCTGTGTTTTATACATTCCCGTGGCTTCCTGGATATATTTATCTTTCTCTTTCATGCATAGGATTCCTTTTGTAGTGCTGGCTGAGTGGTCTTGAATTCCTTTAGTTTGTGTTTATCGTGAAAAATTTTCCTCCTGTTTCAATTACAAAGGAGAGTTTTATAGAATATAATAACCTAGGTCGGCAGTCATTGCTTTTTCAGAGCTTGAAAGATGTTGCTCCATTCCACCCAGACCTTTACAGTTTCTGCTGAGGAATCTGGTTTCCTCATGGGTTTGTTTTTATGCTTAGCTTGTTCATTTTGTGCTGCAGCTTTCAACATTCTTTGTTTCGTGTACTTACATTTTGCCTATAATATAACATGGAGAGGTTTTTTGGTTTTTTGTTTTTGTTTTTTGTTTTCTTCTGGTCTTGCCTTTTTGCCATTTTCACTGCTTCTTCTAATGGCAGCCTACATTTGGAGAATCTATGCTGCTATTTTTTTAATATGTTTCGGTCTTTCACTTTCTTTTTTCTATGCTCATAATTCATAACTTTGGTTTTTAAATGGTGTCCAATGAGTCTCACATTTTCAGTTCATGGATTTCATCACTCTATTTTTATTGTTTTCATGGATATTCTAATTTGTTTGCTGTGTCTCCAGAGCCTGATAGCCTGCCATCACTTGATCCATTCTCTTGGAGATTCCACTGAGTTTTCAAATTTCGTTACTGAGGTTTCATTTTCAAACTTTTAAAATCACTTTTTAAAAATAATTATATCTACTTACTTCCTCTTTCATGGCATTATTGATTTCCTTATTTCAGCTGTTTGCATTCTCAGAAGTCGTTCAGTTTATTTGTTCTCACTTTGATTTTTCATGGACATTCTTACAATCATTCTTTTCTATTATTTGTCAGGAAGTTCATCTATTTCAACACTATCATTGGAATCCATTCCTATGGAATTGGTAGTTTTGGAACTAGTCTTGATACCTTAGTTTTGTTTGTGTGTTTGTTTATTTGTTTCATATTTCTCATGTCTGTTCCAAGACTTATGCATTTGTGATTAAGTCATTGGTTGGGTTTTTATCAATCATATTCTTTCCATCATGATATTTGCAATGTTGAAGTGAGGCTAGGTTATAATAACGTTGAGATGTAATTTCTCCTCCCTGGACTGGAAATGTACTTCAGTATCTAAACTGACATACTCAGGACCCAGGCACAAACTACTATACCACTTTAAAAGCAGACTACTAGCTTCAGAAGCAAAAGCATCTGTAAGGTCATATTATTTCATGCTGGGCCTGAGGTCTGTCTTAGGTCTGTCATTGTTCTCCTTCACCTACTATACCCTGACAAAAGAAGCCAAACTATTGACCTTGTGGTAGCCAAAAAAGATTATTATTGTTCTCTTTTGGATCTGTGGAAAAACAATCATGGCAGTAATATGGGCTAAATCCTAGATGTTATAAGGAAATGTTGAGATTATTTTATTTTTATTTTTATTTTTATTTTAAGAAATGTGGGAATTTGTAGCCCAGGAGCAGGATTCAAAAACAGGCTTGCAAATTATTAAGGAGAAAAGTCATGAATGAGGGAGCATTCTGACTAAACTGGCCTAACAGGATTCTTGCTAAAGTCAGGCCAGAGATCAGCACCTCCTGGGGGATGGTGGAGGATGAGCTGCTTAAGAAACTGGTGGTGGTGGCGGGGAATCCTTAGCTAAACCAATTAGCAAGATTCCTCATAAAAACAGATTATACAAACAAATTTTACCTACGGACTTGCGGCTAACATTTCTTTACTGCTTGGTAGGTGAGCTCCACGTCAGTACCCATGTCTTGCACAATGGTTCTCACATTTTCTAAATACCTCTGCTATTAACCTTAGCTTCACAAACAAGAACCAAGTCTAGCTGACCTTAATGAGCTCTGGAGTAGCAGTCACACAGTAAGTACATAGCAGAAAATGGTGGCAGAAAAGACTAGCAAGTTGAGACACTTCACGTACAAACGAAAATACCCACCGAAAGAAAAGATCCTTTTAAGATCAGGAATAATGGATCATGCTTTTAATCCCATCAACGAGGAAGCTGAGGCAGCAAGATCACAAATTTGATAGCAGTCTGGGATATATAGTGAGAATATGCCAGTAATAAAGTGAACAATATCTGGAGTTTGAAGATCTAGCTCATTTGGTATAGGACTTCCCTAGCACACAGGAAGCCCTGGGTTCAATCTCCAGGACACTGTATAAACAGGGCATGATAGTAAACATAGGAAGTGGAAGTAGGAGGATCAGAAGTTTAAGGTCTTTCTTGTTTATATAGCAAGTTGGAGGTCAGCCTATGATATAAAGAAACAAACAGAAAAGATGTTTGTACAGTGATAGAAGAAAACTTCACAAATTCCATTCATAGTGAGAACAACCAGTCCCCAAATGCTAGGAGACCATGAGGCAGCTTCTTTCTCCTTCCTGTGCTCCATCCCCCAGCCCCTGCCTTTACCTCTTTTCAAGCTTGATATGCCACTGAAAACTGACTTGGGCCCTGGGCTCCAATGCTTGATTCTCTTGAGAAAGAATCCAGTTGAGCCTATCAGTGGCAGATGTTTATCCCTGTTATATTCAGTTATGCCCATGGGAACAGAGTCGGCTGGTTTTATAGGACCTGTTGCTTCTTTGAGGCCATGGTATGAGAAACATTTTAAAGAAGGTGGATCACTGTGACAGCTACTGCCTTGGCTAATTTGTTTGTTTGCTTTAATTTGTTGAGACAGGATCTCATGGAGGCTAGACCAGGGTTAGACTCTGGCTTTAAATTCCTGATTTTTCTGCCTCTGTCTCTCAAGTGTTGGTATCATAGATGTGCACCACCATGTCCATCACAACTTCTTTTAAAGCTGTAAAAATACCCCACACTGAATTAGACCCTTGTGAGAATATAACAACCACTTATTAAGCCCCTCTCACCAGTAATCTCAAAGTGAATCAAACCTTTATGTCCAGCACTAAATTCATACTCTGTACCGGCACTTCTAATTAGGCCGCCCCCTCCTCAAATTATCCAAGCCAGACACTACATAAGCTTCTCCTCTTCCACTGCCTACATCCAGCCTATGTTGTCCTATTGATTGTTTCTTCTATGCTTGGCTAGTTTAACCAGACATCTGAGGACTGTTATTTGCCTTTGATCTGTTCTTCATATGAGTGCCAAATGTTCTACCTGAAGCAGATCCCTAGTCTTTGCTCCTGGGTCAACTGGTTGTCCCTGAGGCAGTTGAAATGTGGGTTCATCTTGTTCAACAGAATGCAGCTACAAGTCAATTTCTGTAACAATGCAACACACACACACACACACACACACACACACACACACACACACAAAGTATCTCGCTATGGGAATGTTAAGCTCCCTTCCTTGGTAGATTATTTGCCTAGAAGTGCTGTAAATAGGACAGCAAGGCATTCAAAGTCACCTTCTATTGAAGGCCAGCCTTGGAAATATGAGATATGTCTCAATGTTTAAAAATATTGCTATTAAACTAGCCCATGATGTCTGATATAATTTGCTGTTGCTATTATGATTTCCTTGCATTTTCCAGCATTCACCTTACTGTTTCATATGTAGCAATTGCTGCTCATGAGTTCTTTTCTTCCTTTGATGCCTTTTTGCCTAGATAGCATTCTTTTGAGCCTCTGTTTAAATATTCTAATCCCTGAAAAGCTTTCCCCTTTGATCCCCCCCCCACACCAGTTTAGACTTCTTTGCAATTTTAAATACTATAAACATAATAATTACTGGGTTTATCACACTGTATTAAATTGTTTTTATTTCTCTCTTTCACCTCTGATATTCTTGCAGACATGATCTCTATCTTCTCCATACCTGTATTTCCATTATAAAGGATAGTGATTACAAAGTAATGCTAGGTGCCATAGAGATGGCTTAGTCACTAAGCCTTTGTGGGTACAGGTGCCTGTTGACAAGTCTGAAGACCTGAGTTGGAGCCCTGGAAACCAACTCTCACAAGTTGTCCTTTGAGCTCTGCACATGTGTCCATACACGTATAAAATTAATTTATTTTATTACAATTTTAAAATTGTTATCGAATGTTTAAGGGTGACACAATGGTTATACAAAATTTTAAGGATGATATCATACAGTTAAGCAATAATAATCAAAGCCAAAACAAGTGGGAAATGAAGAAAGAGTTGAGCAGGTACTTTCCTCTAAAAAGGTATGAACAGCACTTTTTTTAAAAAGCCAAATTGTTAGTGGGGAAATAACGACCATAGAAAACAAAATTGCTAGATACTCACAAAGATGACTAGAATGAAACAAAGGAAATGGAAAGCTTGCCAGGAGATATAGAAATACACATGTTTTGGAGATAATTCAAGTGTTATATAGCAGTGGGAGAAAATAATTTGTTGGTTCTTTGATAAATTAAACATGGATGCCACAAGAATCACCAACCTCGGTCCTGGGTTAAATACACAAAAGATTGGGGGCGGGGCAAGATGGCGACGCCGGGAGGACTCTCATTCTGAGCAGCAGCACAGCAGGATTGGCACAGTGACCAGCAATCAGAACTCGCGGCCATAAAACACAAGTGATTGTGTTTCACAGGTGAGAGGATACCCCACAGTGGGGGATTCAATCAGCTTTAACTCACCCGGCTAAACCCCTGAAGAGATCCCGGTTACGCCGGGCGCTTGGTCGCCAGCCCAGAGCTACACGCCAGCGTGATCTGGTCACGGTCCCAGACTGAACTGTGGGCCCACAACACCATAGACTGGATTTCCCAGTCGAGAGATAACCCCACGGAGCAGGAAACAATTGGGACCGACCTCAGGTCACCCAGACATCCCCTGGAAAAGACTCGGGTTCCACAGGCCCCCCCAAGAGCCACCCCGGAGCCAGAGCCAGGACCCAGGCGCCTGCACGGAGCCCTGCCTGCTCGCCTGATTCCCCGCCTCAGATAGAACTGTGGGCACCAGGGCACCAGGCACCAGAGAATGTGTTTCACTGGCAGGTGTAAACCCACAGGGAGGGAAACGGCTGGTCTGATCTCAGAGCACTCAGCTGATACCACCACCCCAAAAAGGTCTCGGGAAAATTACCCAGTTTAGGCTCCCAAAGGCCAGAAAGGCGGAGCCAAGGGCGGTTGTCTGTGCCTGTGGGTTCTACTTGCCACCCCAGACAAAACGGCAGGCCCCAAAGCAAAGACTGGGTGTCCCTGGCAGGAGGAAACCCCACAGCAGGGAGATCATCAGGTCTAATGCTCAGGACACCCAGCACCAAAAGACTTTATGGATTCACGCAGACTCTAGGCTCTAGCTTTCTAATGCAGGCAGGAGCATTGTGCTCAGCCACCATTATTGAGTACCCCTAGGGCACTGGGGCACACAGCTGCATCCTCAGTCCTACAAAAGCCAAAGAGCCATTACAGCAGCCCTCAGATACTGTGCCAAGGATCAACCAGTTATCCCTAGCTAGACTGACAAAACTGTGGGAATCACTGGTCCTTCAAGAGGGCTGCACCAGAGCAGTGCCCGCAGCTGAAATGCCAGACTGGGACACACAGCCTTCAGACCAGAGTGGAGCCCTCAGTTACCAGCCTCCAGACCAGAGCGGTGCCCCCAGGTGCCAACTCAACCTAGGTGCACATTCTCCAGGCCCAGAGCAGAGCAGTCAGCCTCTGGCCCAGAGACTTGCTGGGCGCTCCTCTCACTTTCCAGAACAGAACTGTATGCCCCAGGATAACAGACTGAGTTTCCCTGTCGGGAGAAAGCCCCACAGCTAGGGAATCAGCAGGTTCTTCAAGAGGACTGTACCTGGAAAACTGTAACAACAGCAGTAGTTCAATAAATTTATAACGAGAAACCCAGCAGTGGGACAGCTGTCTTGAGAAAGTCTATGGGTAAGAGGAGAGCCCCTCCAGCCTAACAAAGACCACAGGTATTACTCAGGTCGATACACCTGAGGTGAGCAGTGGCAATTCCTGAGAAACACTGGCCATACAGTGACCATAACCAAAAAGCAGAGAAGGACTCCTTCAGGAAAAATCATCTTCCGGCCAAGGTGATTCTCCCTACCTCAGGACTCCAGGAAGCACAGAAACTAACAGCCAACACCTAAATCAGCCCAATGGGTAGAGCTCAGCATAAAAGCTCAAACAACAAAAGACAGAGCAATATGGCATCTCCAGGGGCGAACAGCCCTGGACAACGCAGCATAATAGAAAATGAAGAAGATGACCTCACATCTATGCTGATGAAGAGGATAATAGAGGAAACAAATAAAGAATTACAGGAAGATAAAACCAAACAGATCATGGCTATCCGTAAAGAAATGGAGGAAGATAAAGACAAGCAGATTATGGCCATCCGTGAAGAAATACAGGAAGATGCAGCCAAACAGTTTGTGGCCTTCAGAGAAGAAATAATTAAATCACCTAAGGAAATAAAAGAAACAGAGTTGAAGGAACTAAAAGAAAAAGAGGAAAATACAATTTGATAGGTGTAGGAAGTAAACAAAACAACTCAAAACCTGAAGATAGAACTGGAAAAATTAAAGAAAACACAAATAGAGGAAATAATGGAGAGGAAGAATTTAGGGAAGAAAACAGGAACTACAGAGGTAAGCATAACCAACAGTCTACAAGAGATGGAAGAAAGAATCTCAGGTGTAGAAGATACAATGGAAGAAATCAATGTATTTGTCAAAGAAAATGTTAAATCCAAAAAAATTCCTGACATAGACCGTCCAAGAAATCCAAGACAATATGAAAAGACAAAACCTAAGAAAAATAGGTATAGAGGAAAAAGAAGACTCCCTTCTCCAAGGCCCAGAAAATATTTTCAACAAAATCATTGAAGAAAACTTCCCCAAGTTAAAGGAAAAGCCAATAAAAATACATGAGGCCTACAGAACACCCAACTAATTTGACCAGAAAAGAAAATCCTCCTGCCACATAATAATCAAAACAGTAAGTATACAGAACAAAGAAAAAAATACTAAAACCTGCAAGGGAAAAAGGCCAAGTAACATATAATGGCAAACCCAATAGAATCACACCTGACTTTTCAACAGAAAAGTCAGACTGATATCATACAGACCCTAAGAGAACACAGATGTCAGCCCAGGCTACTATACCCTGCAAAACTCTCAGTCCTCATAGACGGAGAAAACAAGATATTCAATGACAAAAACAAATTTCAACAGTACCTACATACAAATCCAGCATTACAGAAGACACTGGAAGGGAAAATACAACCCAAGAAAATTAGCTTCTGTCAAGAAAACACAGGAAATAATTAACCTTACTACACTAAAACAAAAAGCAACCAAGCACACAACCTTATGAACACAGCCAACATCAAAATCAAAGGATCTAACAGCCACTGGTCATTAATTTCTCTCAACATCAATGGACTCAACTCTCCAGTAAAAAGACACAGATTAACAGAGTGGTTATGTAAACAAAACCCAGCAATCTGTTGCATACAAGAAACACACCTAAGGCATAAAGATAGACATTACCTGAGGGTAAAATGTTGGAAGACGACTTTCCAAGCAAATGGACCCAAGAAACAAGCAGGAGTAGCCACTCTAATATCTGATAAAATAGACTTTCAACCAAAATTAATAAAAAGAGATGGGGAAGGACACTTCATACTCATCAAGGGAAAATTTCACCAGGAAGACATCACAATCCTGAACATCTATGCCCCAAATACAAGAGCACCCACATTTGTAAAAGAAACATTGATAAAATTTAAACTACATATAGATCCCCACACATTGATAGTGGGAGACTTCAACACCCCACTCTCAACAAAGGACAGGTCAACAAAACAGAAATTAAACAAGAAACAATATCTCTGACAGAGGTCATGAATCAAATGCACCTAACAGACATTTACAGAACTTTACACCCAAACACAAAAGAATTTACCTTCTTCTCAGCACCTCATGGAACCTTCTCCAAAATAGACCATATAGTTGGTCACAAAGCAAGCCTCAACAGATACAAGAAGACTGAAATAATCCCTTGTATCTTCTCTGATCACCATGGAATAAAGCTGGACTTCAACAACAACAGAAATAGCAAAAAGCCTACACACACATGGAAATGGAACAACTTGTTACTAAATGACAGCTGGGTCAGGGAAGAAATAGAGAAAGAAATTAAAGTCTTCCTAGAACTCAATGAAAATGAAGACACAACATACCCACACTTGTGGGACACAGTGAAAGCAATGCTAAGAAGAAAGTTCATAGCACTTCTGCCTTCAAGAAGAAATTCAAGACAGCTCATTCAAGCAACTTAATGGCCCACTTAAAAACCCTAGAAAAAGAAGAAGCAGACACACCAAAAAGGAGTAGACGGCTGGAAATAATCAAATTCAGGGCTGAAATCAATCAATTAGAAACAAATAAAACAATTCAAAGAATCAATGAAACCAAGAGCTGGTTCTTTGAGAAAATCAACAAGATTGACAAACCCTTAGCCAAGCTAACTACAAGGCAGAGAGACACCACACAAATCAACAAAATCAGAAATGAAAAGGGGGACATAACTACAGACACTGAGGAAATCCAAACAATCATTAGGACTTACTTCAAAAGTCTATATGCCACAAAATTTGAAAATTAAATGAAATGGACAATTTTCTTGATCGATTTGACTTACTAAAGCTGAATCAGGACGAGGTAAATAAATTAAATAGTCCTATATCCCCCAAAGAAATAGAAGCTGTTATCAAAAGTCTCCCATCCAAAAAAAGCCCAGGACCAGATGGTTTCAGCACAGAATTCTACCAGACCTTCAAAGAAGAGCTAACTCCAATTGTCTTCAAACTATTCCACAAAATAGAAACAGAAGGAACATTACCAAACTCATTCTATGAAGCCACAGTCACCTTGGTACCTAAACCTCACAAAGACTCAACAAAGAAAGAAAATTTCAGGCCAATCTCCCTTATGAACATTGATGCAAAAATACTTAACAAAATACTTGCAAACCGAATCCAAGAACACATCAAAGATATTATCCACTATGACCAAGTAGGCTTCATCCCAGGTATGCAGGGGTGGTTCAATATACGGAAATCCATCAATGTGATCAACCATATTAACAAACTGAAAGAAAAAACCACATCATAATCTCCCTACATGCTGAAAAATCATTTGACAAAATCCAACAACCATTCATGTTTAAAGTATTGGAGAGATCAGAGATACAAGGCACATATCTAAACATAGTAAAGGCAATATACAGCAAACCTATAGCCAACATCAAACTGAACGGAGAGAAACTTTAAGCAATCCCACTAAAATCAGGGACAAGACAAGGCTGCCCACTGTCTCCATATCTCTTCAACATAGTGCTGGAAGTCCTTGTTAGAGCAATAAGACAGTTGAAGGAGATCAAGGGGATACAGATGGGAAAGGAAGAAGTCAAATTATCACTATTTGCAGATGATATGATAGTATACGTGAGCGACCCCAAAAACTCTGCCAGGGAACTCCTAAAGCTGATAAACACCTTCAGCAAAGTGGCCAGATATAAAATTAACTCAAAAAAATCAGTAGCACTCCTGTATACAAAAGACAAAAGGGCTGAGAACGAAATTAGAGAAACAACACCATTCACAATAGCCACAAATGACATAAAGTACCTTGGTGTAACCCTAACCAAGCAAGTCAAATATTTGTATGAAAAAAATTTCAACTCTCTGAAGAAAGAATTAGAAGAAGATATGAGAAGATGGAAAGATTTCCCATGCTCATGGCTTGGCAGCATTAGCATAGTAAAAAGGGCCATCTTACCAAAAGCAATCTACAGATTTAATGCAATTCCCATCAAATTGCCAACACAATTCTTTACAGACCTGGAAAGAAAAATTCTCAACTTCGTATGGAATAACAAGAAACCGAGAATTGCTAAAACAATCCTCTACAATAGAAGATCTTCTGGAGGTATCTCCAACCCTGATCTCAAGCTGTAGAATAAAGCAACAGTCTTAAAAACTGCATGGTACTGGCATAGAAACAGAATGGTGCATCAATGGAATCGAATAGAAGACCCAGAAATAAACCCACACACTCGTGGACCCCTGATCTTTGACAAAGATGCCAAAACCATACAATGGAAAAAAGATAGCATCTTCAACAAATGGTGCTGGTCCAACTGGATGTTTACATGTAGAAAAAATGAAGATCCATACTTATCACCCTGCACAAAACTGAAGTCCAAGTGGATCAAAGACCTCAACATAAAACCAGACACATTAAATCGGCTAGAAAAAAAGTGGGGAAGACCCTAGAACTCATTAGTACAGAAGAAAACTTCCTGAACAGAACACCAACAGCACAGGTTCTAAGAGCAACAATCAATAAATGGGACCTCATGAAATTGAGAAACTTCTGTAAAGCAAAGGACACCGTCATCAAAACAAAGCGACTGCCTACAGATTGGGAAAGAATCATCACCAACCCTTTATCTGACAGAGGACTCATATCCAGTATATATAAAGAACTAAAGAAGCTGAAAAGCAGCAAACCAAATCCACTTAAAAAATGGGGAACAGAGCTAAACAGAGAATTCTCAATAGAGCAATATAGAATGGCAGAGAAGCACTTAAAGAAATGCTCAACCTCATTAGCCATTAGGGAAATGCAAATCAAAACAACCCTGAGATTTCACCTGAAACCCATCAGAATGGCCAAGATCAAAAACTCAAGTGACAACACATGCTGGAGAGGTTGTGGAGAAAGGGGAACCCTTCTCCACTGCTGGTGGGAATGTAAACTGGTACAACCACTCTGGAAATCAATCTGGCGCTTTCTCAGACAACTAGGAATAGCGCTTCCTCAAGATCCAGCCATACCACTCCTAGGCATATACCCAAAAGAGGCTCAAGTACACAAAAAGGACATTTGCTCAACCATGTTTGTAGCAGCTTTATTTGTAATAGCCAGAAGCTGGAAACAGCCCAGATGCCCCACAACTGAAGAATCGATGCAGAAACTGTGGTACCTACAATAGAGTATTACTCAGCAATGAAAAATAAGGAAATCATGAAATTTGCAGGTAAATGGTGGGACCTGGAAAGGATCATCCTGAGTGAGTTGTCCCAGAAGCAAAAAGACACACGTTATATACTCACTCATATAAACATACAACATTGAATAAACCCCCTAAAATCTGTACATCTAAACAAACTAAGCAAAAGAGAGGACCCTAACTAAAATGTTCAATCCCCATCCTGAAAGGCAAAGAGGATGGACATCAGAAGAAAAAAGAAAACAGGAAACAACCTCGGAACCTGCCACAGAGGGCCTCTGAAAGCCTCTGCCATGCAGACTGTGAAAGCAGATGCTGAGCCTGATGGCCAACTGTTGGGCAGAGTGAATGGAATTTTATGTAAGAAGTGGGAAATAGTAAGAGCTGGAGAGGACAGGAACTCCACAAGGAGAGCAACAGAACAAGAAAATTTGAACACAGGGAACTTCCCAGAGACTCATACTCCAGCCAAGGACTATTCATGGAGATAACCTAGAACCCCTGCACAGATGTAGCCACTTCTGATGAGAACTGATAGACTAAGATCAGAAAGAAGGAGAGGAGGACCTCCCCTATCAGTGGACTTGGGGAGGGGCATGCATGCAGAAAGGGGGGGAGGGTAGGACTGGGAGGGGAGGAGGCAGGGGCTTATGGGGGGATACAAAATGAATAAAGTGTAGTTAATAAAAGTTAAATAAAAAATACACAAAAGATTAAAAAGCAGAGTCTCAAAAATACAGTTGTAAACCTTCATCCATATCATTACTCATCACAGCCTAAGTATGGCAGCAATGTTTTTGATTATGGATAAGTAAATTATACACCGTATGTGAAATACGACTAAACATTATATATATGCATTAAAATATCATTCATCCCATAAAGAGAAGGGAGTCTTGCAGCACTCAACAATATGTCTAAATCTTAAGAACAATTCAGTCTTAGTACAGGCTGCCATATACTTCTCTTTAAGAGAGGGACCAGGTTATTTTAATTCAGAGAGACAAAAAGAAGAATGATGGTTTCTAGGGCCTGGAAGAGATGGACTAGGAGTAAGCATTTGATTGGGACAGAACTTCAACCTTGTGAAATAAATAGAGCTCCAGAGGTGGATGGAGATAATGCTTGCACAATATATTGCTCATACCGCCTGTGCATGCTTAAAATGTTAAAGGAGTTGCATATTCTTTTCCAAGGCTGAAACACAAAAGCACATAACTCCACAGCTTCTATGCTAAGCTTGGACATTAGAATCACAGTTTTCATTTTTTAATGTATTTTTTTATTTATTACAATTTATTCACCTTGTATCCCAGCTTTAGCCGCACTCTCACCACCTTCCAATCCCTCCTTCCCTCCCTCTCTCATCTCCTCCAATGCCCCTTCCCCAATCCACTGATAGTAGAGGATCTCCTCCCATTCCATCTGACCCTAGCCTATCAGGTCTCATCAGGACTGTCTTTCATAGTCTTCCTCTGTGGCCTGGTCAAGCTGCTCCTCCCTCGGGGGGGGGGGGAGATGATCAAACAGCCAGACACTAAGAGACAGCCCCTGCTCCCGTTTACTAGGGAACCCACTTGGAGACTGAGCTGCCATGGGCTACATCTGTGTAGGGGTCCAGGCTGTCTCCATGAATGATCCTTGATTAGAATATCAGTCTCAGAAAAGACTCCTAGGCCCAGGTTTTTTGGTTCTGTTGTTCTCCTTGTGGAGCTCCTGTCTCCTCCAGGTCTTTCTATCTCCCGCTTCTTTCATAAGATTCCCTGCACTCTGCCCAAAGTCTGGCTATGAGTCTCAGCATCCACTTTAATACCCTATTGGGAAGAGTCTTTCAGAGGCCCTCTGTGGTAGGCTCCTGTCCTGTTTCTTATTTTCACCTCCTTCTGTAGAATCACACTTTCAAGACTAGTAGGCACAATTCCTCTTGATTCTTTGAAGGTTCAGCTATATCCCCCTGAGCACCTAAAAACATGATGTTTCATGTAAAAGCAATAGGCTTTCATAACAATTGAATATTCTTCCTTCTGTTTTATCTTCTTGTTCAAGGGGTTTTTCAAAACCTTTTCACATTTTTACTTTTGTTTTCTGTGTTTTTCTCAAACCTTTTCTATTTCCTCCCACTCTTGAAATATCCCTAAATAAAGCGATACTTGAAAAACCAAAGAAACAAACAAAAACAAAAACACAAACAGGAGCAACAAAGGCAATGGTAGTGGGCTTCTTGTGTCTGGCACAAGAGGAAAAAAAAAACAATGGAGAAAAGTCTTTGATAATTCGAATGGTATGAAGGAGAAAAATACCTATATCACTGAGCAGCAAAACGCAGACACTATCATTAAAATGGGTTGCAATGATGTGGACCTTTGAAAGAATACAGGGGGTATTGGTTAGCACTCTGGCTATAAATGGCGACACTCAAAGTGAAGATGGTTTAAGAAAGCAGGGCACTGATTAGGGTGCATATCAAGGGTAAGGCACTTACCTAGTAGGTGGGATGCCCTTGGTGCTATGCCTAGCACTGAAAAGAAAGCGTATCTGTTAAGTGAGTGAATTGAAATACCCATGAGTGTTTGTCTTCTGGTTCAGCTTTTTTGAAGTTGTAACTTCTAGACGGGCCCATCTTTGCACCTAGCTGATAAACCATCTAAAAGACAGTACATCGTCCCTAATAACTCCAGTGTAATTTTTAAATTAAATTTTTTATTCACTTTACATCCTGGTTGTAGCCCTATCCCTTCTTTCCTCCCAGTCCCACTCTCTCCCCCTCCCCCTTCCTGTTCCTCAGAAAAGGGTAGATCCCTTTCCCATCCATCTGAGACTGAGTATGTCCTCTTCCCCTGTGGTGTGGCAAGGCAGTCCTGCCAGGGGGAAGTGATCAAAAAGCTGGCAAGTGAGTCCATTCCTTTACTAGAGGACCCACATGAAGCCTAAGCTGTTCATCTGCTACATCTTTGTGGGAGGCCTTAGGGTAATGAGTAGAGAGTATTGTGGGAAAGTGCGAGGAAAGGGGAAAGGACCTGGAGGTGACAGGAACTCCACAAAAAGGTCAACAGAGCCAACTAACCAGGACCCAGAGGCTTGCTAAGATGGAAGCATCAACCAAGACCATGCTCCAGTGTCATTTCTAAGGCTGATTTTCTTTTTTTGGCCTGGTTTGGGCCACATGCTCATACCTGCTGCTATAAGATGGAACTTTTAGATTAGCTAGGTTCAAATTTATTTATTTGGAGACCTTGATTGAGAGACCTCTCCCCTCAAACTTCCTGGGAGGATCAAGAAACAGAGGGGTGGGGAAGTGAAAGACAGAGACAAAGAAGAGGAGAGGGAAAGGACATCTAGGAACTTGCTCCTCTAAAGAAAACCCACAATGCTGTTCCACAACTGGCAACATCTCTTGGGCAGACAAGAGCAATATCTGAACATCTCCCCCTATGTAAAAGTCTGCTTACAAGAAGTTCTTGCTATGTTTGACAATGATTCAAATGCACCTGCGCCCCATGTGAAGAGAAGCTCCCCAAGTTCATGTATCTCAAGTGGATCTTATTTTAAGAACAAAATCTTCCTCTGTTTTTTTTTTTTTTTTCAGTTATCTTACACAGGTCTTGAGGTAGCTGCCCATGCTCTCACATCTAAGGGTGAATGACATTATTATTATTATTATTGTTTTTTACTCCACTTAAAGCATCTGACGTGTCATGTCAAAGATCAATAGGAAAACCAGATTGATTAAATAAAACCATTTGGAAGTGTAAGAGATGGAGACAACATGCCAAGCTTAGCAATAAACATCATAGTAATACATATATACTACCTATAAATACTATATATACTACCTATGAACCCTGACCTAGTGATGGTGTGGGGTCTTGCTAGGTTAGCTGCTCCTCTTGTATTCTGCTCTCTGAGAGTATCTTCACCACAGATTTACCTACTTGTCTGTTTCTAAAAGGGTTGTTTACCCCTCTGGGGACACCACTATTTCAGCAACTCCCTTCCTGTAGATAGGAGCTCAGTTGCTTGGGGGCTGTCCTGAAGGTTAGAAAATCACATGTCTCCTTGGGACCATGCTTAGAGTTTCTCATGCAACATGAATTTCTTAACTTCCTTTCTGTAGGTAGCTGTACTTTTAGTATTTACTCTAGATCTCTAAAAACAAGAAATAAACAATGGCTTACCTGACACCAAAGTTTCTTTTCATAAATGTATATATATGTGTATCATAGCTACTTTGAAACAAGTGGCTTCCTTCTTGGTCTCTGCTCTGGTATCCCTAGGGTATAACCCTTATCCTTGTGTCTTGAGATGGTTGATAAAAATCCAGCTATCACATCTCCATTCCAGGCAGAAGAATGGGGAAAGGGAGGAAAAGGTATATTTCCTCCCTGAACAGACATTTCACAGAAGGTCTGTCAGAAGGTCTGTCAAATCCATGTTTTATGGAGCAGAACATGGAGACAGCGACATGATTCAAACTAAGAAAGTTTAAGGGAATGTGGTATAGTTTTTTTCTTCCAAATGACAATATGAATAAACACTAACTGGTTTTCTGTTAGGAGAGAAAGAGAGAGAGAGAGAGAGAGAGAGAGAGAGAGAGAGAGAGAATAGCTATTGGGAAGAGCAATTAGAATTTAATCACACACACACACACACACACACACACACACACACACACACAAATGGATGGATTCATATGTCACTGTCCTAGGTGGTACTCAAAGAAAGCAGTGCTGTCAAATTACATTCTGAGATTATTACCTAATCTAACAAGTGACAGGCCTTAGAAAAGAAGCCCTTGTTTCTCACTTATGTGGTTCTATTGGCTGTTGTATATGTCATAACAAACTTATAGTACACTACACAGTAGGGAAACACAGATAATCTTAAAGTATTGGTTCTCCTTTGGTAGCAAGTCATTTAGGCTGTCTTCTGTTGTTATCAATAGTTTTTTTTTTTTTTGAATGCTGAGATTGCAGGCATTTGCCACCACACTCTGCTGATCATTTTGACATCTTATTGTTGGTTTGTTCCAGGGCCTAAAGCATATTAGGCAAGTGTTCAACCAAGCCCATTAGGTTTTCTTCCTTTCTAAGCTTCCCAATATGCTTCTAACTCATTTGAAATGGATGATAACAGGCCAAAGGGGCCACTCAGCTCAAGTGTATTTTCTTAACCCTGGCTTTCAGATCAGCTCATTTCAGACATAGTTTTCCCCCTTTATGGTAGGCGATTAGTAAAGGCTACAAGGAATGAATTTCAACAGGCCCACATGTCCTAAACTAAAATCCTGCTGTTCTTGACATGTTAGACCTTTGTCCTTCAATTTACAGCCACAAGCTGTACCTCTAGGCATTGTAAGCATGTCCCGGGCAGAAACAATGAAGCAAGAAAAGGATTCCAAGATAAGTCAGCAGCACATGGCCATTAAAAAAATATCTGGAGGCTAGAGAGATGGCCCCATAGTTCAGAACACATGCTGCTCTTACAGTTTTCAGAAACATGTGATGGCCATGCTTCAGATTGTCCTGTTTCAAGAGATCTGATATCTTCTCTGACCTCCTTGGGCACCAGGCACAAATGTGGTGCAGATACATACATGCAGGCAGAAACATTCACACACACATAAAACAAAATAAAAATGAAACCTATTTTTTAATTTAGTTAATCACTTTACAGCCTGATCCCAGGCCCCTTCCTCTTCTCCTCCCAGTTCCACCATTATGCCCTCTCCCCCATTCCTCCCTCTCCTTTTTCTGAGAGAGGGGAAAACACTCCAAGGGGATCAACCCACCCTACAGCAGCACTAAGCATATCCTCTCCAACTGAGGTCAGACAAGGCAGCCCAGCTGGGGAAAGGGATCCAGAGGCAGGCAACAGAGACAGCCCCTATTCCTATTGTTTAGAGGACCTGCATGTTGAACAAGCTGTACATCTGCTATGTATGTGTAGGGGTCTAAGTCCAAATGATTGTATGCTCTTTGCTTAGTGGATCACTCTCTGGGAGCCCTCATTGGCCGAGTTAGTTTGCTCTGTAGGTCTTCTTGTGGTGTCCTTCACCACTCTAGCTCCCTCTATCCTTTCTCCTGCTCTTCCACCCAACCCCATGATATAACCATAAAGTACAAGATAACCCATGCTACAATCCAGAGACCCAAAGAAGGCAAGGAGGACCCAAGGGAGGAAGCTTGAATCTCAGTCAAAAGAGAAAACAGATATCTGAAGCAGATGGAGGGAAGGAAAGAGGGAGAGGGATTGGGGAAGGTAACAGTGGTGGGGATCAGGTATGGGGAGTGTGCAGGGATTCGGGGAGAACCAGAAGAGATAACAGAACTTGGTGGTGGCATCTCTATGACAAGGGAGGCTCCTGGGAATCTATAGGGGTAACCCAAGAATAGACTAGTAGCAGGGGGGAGGGTCAAGGAGCCTGAAGACACCACCTCCTGTAGCCAGGAGGGACTTCCAGTGGAAGGAGGGATACCCACCCATAAAACCTCAGACCCAAAATTTGCTCTCCTACAAGAAGTGTGGGGATAAAGTCAGAGCAGAGATTGAGGGAATAGTCAAACAATGACAACCTACTTTTTAAATTTTTATTTATTTTTTTATTAATTACAGTTTATTCACTTTGCATCCCAGATGAAGCCCTCACCCTCATCCTTTCCCAATCCAGTCCTCACTCTCTCACTCTCACTTGCCCCTTACCCAGTCCATTGACAGGGGAAATCCTCCACCCTTCCATCTGATGCTGGTCTATCAGGTCTCATCAGAACTGACTGCATTGTCTTCCTCTGTGGCCTGCTAAGGCTGCACACCACTCAGGGGAGGTGAGGAAAGAGCAGGCCAATCAGTTCATGTCAGAGATGGACCATTTCCCCTGTTTCCCTTACTGGGGAACCCACTTGGACACTGAGCTGCCATGGGATACATCTATGCAGGGGTTCTAGGTTATCTCAATGCATATTCCTTGGAGTATCAGTCTCAGAGAAGACCCATGGGCCCAGACTTTTTTTTCCTCTCCTTGTGGAGATACTATCACCTCCAGGTATTATATTTTTAAATATTTTTTTTATTTTTTATATTAATTACAGTTTATTTACTTTGTATCCCAGCTGTAGCTCCCTCATTCCCTCCCAATCCCACCCTCCCTCTTTCATCTTCTCCCTGCCCCTCTCTAAGTGCACTGACAGGGGAGGTCTTCCTCCCCTTCCATCTGACCCTAGTTTATCAGGTCTCATCAAGACTGGCTGCAATGTCCTCCTCTGTGGCCTGGCAAGGTTGCTGCATCCTCAGGAGGAGGGAAGGGAGGTCAAAGAGCCAGCCACTGAGTTCATGTAAGAGACAATCCTTTTTCCCCTTACTAGGACACCCACTTGGATACTGACCTGCCATGAGCTATGTCCAAGCAGGGGTTCTAGGTTATCTCCATGAATGGTCCTTCCTTGGAGAATCAGTCTCAGAAAAGACACCTGTGCCCAGATATATTTGGTCCTTGTGGAGTTGCTGTCCTCTCCAGGTCTTGCTAACTCCTTCTTCTTTCATATGATTCCCTGCACTTTGCCCAAGGTTTGGTTGAGTCTCAGCATCTGCTTTGATACCCTGCTGGGTAGAGTCTTGCAGTGGCCCTCTTTGGTAGGCCTCTGTCCTGTTTCTTCTTTATTCCTTCTTCCAATGTCCATCCCATTTGTCTTTCTGAGTGAGGATTGATTCTCTTACCCAGGGTCCTCCTTCTTGCTTAGCTTTTTCTGGTGTAAAGATTTTAAGTATGTTTGTCCTATATTATAGATCTAGTATCCACTTATAAGTGCGTATATACCGTGCGTGTCTTTCTGCTTCTGGGATACCTCACTCAGGATGATCTTTTCTAGATTCCACCATTTGCCTGCAAATTTCATGATTTCCTTGTTTTTAATTGCTGAGTAGTATTCCAGTGTAAATGTACCAAAATTTCGGTATCCATTCCTTAACTGAGGGACTTCTGGGTTGTTTTCAGCTTCTCACTATTACAAATAAAGCTGCTATGAACATGGTTGAGCAAATGTCCTTGTATACTTGAGCATATTTTGGATATATGTCTAGGAGTGGTGTAGCTGTATCTTGAGGTAGTGCTATTCCTAATTGTCTGAAAAAGTGCCAAATTGATTTCTGAAGTGGTTTTACATATTTACATTCCCACCAGCAGTGGAGGAGGGTTCCCCTTTCTCCACAACCTCTCCAGCATGTGTTGTCACATGAGTTTTTGATCTTAGCCATTCTGATGTGTGTAAGGTGAATTCTCAGGTTCCTTTTTATTTGCATTTCCCTGATAGCTGAAGATGTTGAACATTTCTTTGTTTTTCTGCCATTTGATATTACTCTGTTTAGAATTCTCTGTTTAGCTCTGTACCCCATTTTTTAATTGGATTACTTGGTTTGTTACTGTTTAACTCCTTGAGTTCTTTTTATATTCTGGATATTAGCCCTCTGTCAGATATAGGGTTGGTGAATAAACTTTCCCAATCTGTCGGCTGTCATTTTGTTCTGATGGCAGTGTCCTTACTTTACAGAAGTTTTTCAGTTTCATGAGGTCCCATTTATTGATTGTTGCTCTTAGAGCCTGTGCTGTTGGTGTTTGGTTCAGGAAGTTGTCTCCTGTGCCAATGAGTTCAAGGCCCTTCCCCACTTTTTCTTCTAACAAGTTTAGTGTGTCTCATTTTATATTGAGGTCTTTGATCCACTTGGAGTTAGGTTTTGTGTGGGGTGATAAGTATGGATCTATTTGCATTTTTCTACATGTAGATATCCAGTTAGACCAGTACCATATGTTGAAGATACTATCGTTTTCCAATTGTATTGTTTTGGCATCTTTGTCAAAATTCAGTTGTCTATAAGTGTGTGGGTTTATTTCTGGGTCTTATATTCTATTCCATTTATCCACCAGCCAATTTCTATGCCAGTACAATGCAGTTTTGTTTTGTTGTTGTTGTTGTTTTTTATCACTGTTGCTCCATAGTACTGCTTGATATCAGGGATGGAGATACCTCTAGAAGACCTTTTATTGTAGAGGATTGTTTTAACGATTCTGAGTTTCTTGTTATTCCATATGAAATTAAGAATTTTTCTTTCAAGTTCTGTAAAGAATTTTATTGGTAATTTGATGGTAATTACATTGAATTTGTAGATTGCTTTTGGTAATATGGCAATTTTTACTATGTTAACCCTGCCAAACCGTGAGCATGGGAGATTTTTCCATCTTCTGATATCGTTTTCTATATCTTTGTTCAGAGACTGTAAGTTTTTTTTTCATACAAGTCCTTGACTTGCTTGGTCAGAGTTAGGTACTTTACATTATTAGTGGCTATTATGAAGGGTGTTGTGTCCCTAATTTCTTTCTCAGCCCTTTTGTCTTTTGTATACAGGAGGGCTACTGATTTTTTTGAGTGAATTTTGTATCCATCCCCTGGGCTGAAGGTGTTTACCAGCTGAAGGAGTTTTCTGGTTGAATTTTTGAGATCACTCATGTATATTATCAAATCATCTATTGATATTTTTACTTCTTCCTTTCCAATTGGTATCCCCTTGATCTAATTTAATTATCTTAATGCCCTAGGTAGGATTTCAAGTACTACATTGAAGAGACACAGAGAGAGTGGGAAGCCATGCCTTGTCCCTGATTTCAGTGAGATTGATTTAAGTTTTTCTCCGTTTAGTTTGATATTGGCTATTGGCTTGCTGCATATTACCTTTACTATGTTTAGGTATGTGCCTTGTATCCCTGAATATCTCCAGGTCTTCAAATATGAATGGGTGTTGGAATTTATCAAATGCTTTTTCAGCATCTAAGGAGATGATCATGTGTTTTCTCTTTCTTTCAGTTTGTTTATATGATGGATCACATTGATGTATTTCCATATATTGGACCACCCTTGCATACCTGGGATGAAGCTTACTTGGTCATAGTGCATGAAATCTTTGATGTGTTCTTCGATTCAGTTTGCAAGTATTTTGCTGAGTATTTTTGCATCAATATTCATAAGGGAGATTGGCCTGAAATTCTCTTTCTTTGTTGATCTCTGTGAGGTTTAGGTATCAAGGTGACTATGGCCTCATAGAATGAGTTTGGTAATGTTCCTTCTGTTTCTATTTTGTGGAATAGTTTGATGAGTATTAGTGTTAGCTCTTCCTTGAAGGTCTGGTAGAATTTGGCGCTGAAACCAGCTGACCCTGGCCTTCTTTTGGAAGGGAGACTTTTGATGACTGCTTCTATTTCCTTGGAGGATATAGGAGTATTCAATCTATTTACCTGATCTTCATTTAATTTTGGTAAAAGGAATCTGTCAAGAAAATTTTCCATTTCATTTAGATTTTAAAATTTTGTGGCATATAGGCTTTTGTAGTAAGACCTAATGATTGTTTGGATTTCCTCAGTATCTGTTGTTATGTTCCCTTTTCGTTTCTGATTTTGCTGATTTGGATAGTTTCTCTGTGCCTTTTAGTTAGTTTGGCTAAGGGATTGTCTATCTTGTTTTTCTCAAAGAACCTGGTCTTGGTTTCATTGATTCTTTGAATTGTTGTATTTGTTTCTAATTTATTGATTTCAGCCCTGAGCCATAATATTTCCAGCTTTCAGTAAGATCTGGAGAGGACAGAAACTCCTCAAGGAGAGCAACAGAACCAAAAATTCTGAGCACAGGGGTCTTTCCTGAGACTGATACTCCAACCAAGGACTATGCATGGAGATAACCTAAGACCCCTGCACAGATGTAGCCCATGGCAGTTCAGTATCCAAGTGGGTTCCATTGTAATAGGAACAGGGACTGTCTCTGACATGAACTGATTGGCCTGCTCTTTAATTACCTCCCCCTGAGGGGGAAGCAGCATTACCAGGCCACAGAAGAAGACATTGCAGCCACTCCAGATGAGACCTAATTGACTAGGATCGGAAGGAAGGAAAAGAAGACCTCCCCTATCAGTGAACTTGGGGAGGGGCATGCATGCAGAGGGTGGAGGAAGGGAGTGATTGGGACGGGAAGAGGGAGGGAACCACAGGGGGGATACAAAGGGAATAAAGTGTAATTAATAGAGAATTAAAAAAATATTTCCAGCTGTTTACTCCTCTTCGGTGTGTCTGCTTTTTTTTTTCTTTTTTTTTTTTAGGACTTTCAGGTGAGCCATTAAGTTGTTTAAATGAGATACTTGGAATTTCTTCTGGAAGTCACTCAGTTCTATGAACTTTCCTCTAAGCACTGCTTTCATCGTGTTCATAAGTTTGGGTATGTTGTATCTTCATTTTCATTGAATTCTAGGAAGACTTCAATTTCCTTATTTCTTCCCTAGCCAACTTGAGTAGCAAGTTGTTCAGTTTCCATGTGTGTAAGCTTTCTGTTATTTCTGTTGTTTTGAGGTCCAGCTTTCTTCCATAGTGTTCAGATAGGATGCAAGGGATTATGTCACATTTCTTGTATCTGTTGAGGCTTGCTTTGTGACCAACTATATGGTATAGTTTGGAGAAAGTTCCATGAGATGTTAACAAGAAGGTATATTCTTTTGGTTTGGGTGAAAGATTCTATAAATGTCTATTAGGTCCATTTGATTCATGACCTTTGTTTAATTTCTATTTTGTTGTCCTGTCCTTCATTGAGAGTGGGGTACTGAAGTCTTCCACCATTAATGTGTGGGGATCTACATGTAATTTAAGTTTTCTTAATGTTTCTTTTACAAATTGTATTTGGGGCACAGATGTTCAGAGCTGTGATGTCTTCTTAGTGGAATTTTCTGTTGATGAGCATCAAGTGACCTTCTCATCCTTTTTTCCCTTCCCTTCCCTTCCCTTCCCTTCCCTTCCCTTCCCTTCCCTTCCCTTCCCTTCCCTTCCCTTCCCTTCCCTAAGATTCCAGGAATTCACATGCTGGGAAGATAGAATTTGCTGCCTGCAGCACAACCCACTCAACCGTCCACAGCACAAAGAATCTGAAATTGTCCTGGAATATAAATAAGTGAAAATAAGGGGAAAACAACCTTAATATCTCAACAAATTACCCTTGCTTCAGTGACAAGATAGTATCCAGTACTTTTTAATTCCCAGAGAGTGCTATGTGCCAGATATTACTCTAAAAGCAGTGAGCTGCATCAACTCATTTCAGCCTCACGTTGGCATCATTATCTGGCATCGTTATTGTCGTAATTATCTCTTTTAGAGATAGAGAAACAGATTCTGAGATATTATTCCACTGACATAAGGTCTTATAGTTACCAGGTGAGAAGAGATTTGGCTTCAGGGTCAGCATTCAAACTTTGGTGCTCTACTGCCTCTCTGTGGAACATATCATCTTTTCTACATAGGTATCATGGTGAGTGATTGCTCAACTTAGGTGAAGGCTTTAAAGAAAATGGTAGTAATTTCTCAACATCATTTGGGAAGGAATGTTCAAAATCTCAGTGGTACCTCCCTTTTCTCTGACTTCTAGATCTATAAGAGCTTGAAGATCAGAGTCTTCTAAAGAACCAGCACAAGGACATGACCTTTCAATGGATAGGTGTCTTTGGTCCCTTTGAATATAGAGTACCCTTATCAGGATTAGTTAAAACAAAATGGCCATGGTAATACTGCCACTTACTTACTACAGTACCTTAAAGAAAACCTAATATCTTGTCACAAGGCAGAGGCAGGTGGAGCTTTGTGAATTCAAGGCCAGATTGGTCTAAACAATGAGTTCTAGACCAGCCAGAGCTAAATAAAGCAATCTTGTTTCAAAAAGAGGAGAAAGAGAAGGACGAGGAGGAGAGAAATAAAGGGAGGATGAAGAAGAAAGAGGAGGAGGAAAGAAAAAAGAAAGAAACCTTAATAGTATTAAATATTGATTAAAATAAAACTTAAAGCAGGGCATCTATGATGGCAGTGTCCAATGTGCACCGTATCTGAGAGGCAGAGGATCTGAAACCCTGAAATTGGTGAGTGGAGGGGCAGCTCAACCCAGAGCATAGAGATTGAGGCTTCCTGAGTAAGAAGGGACAACTCGTGAGCTGAGTCCATTTAGATCCAGGTCCACCCGAGGACTTCCCTGGGGACTGAGAGTGGTGAACATTTGATCCCCCTGCACTTCCCCTTGCCAGGCCTCCCTCTTCCTCAGTGGAGGTGGTCCACGGTGTTCACTGCTCATAGCACAGAACTCCCTGCTCAGTGACTGACAGAGCAGACACAGGCCTCCTAGTTCTTCAGCAGTAGATGCCAGTTGTACTGGCCTTCCAGGCTTCGGGTCCTCAAACAGCTGTACAGTCCCCACAGGGCCTCCCAGCCAGCAACTGTACCGGTCTCGCCGGCCCTTAATGGTGGGCAGCTGGCTGTACGGGCCACCCAGGTCTCCAGACCGCTTGTAGGGCCTCCTAAGGACTTCACAGCAGGCATCTGTAGCGGCCTCCCAATCCAGCTGCTGCAGCTGGATTCCCAGTTGACCACTATACCATCTCCAAGTTCTGCGGCTGCAGCACCACTACACCCACATTTGCCCCAGCAGTTCCAAATCTGAGGGTACAGAACAGGGTGAACCCATGTATCCTCTGATTAGACCTACTAGAGAGTTAGTGTGCCTTCAAGTGAGAGCCTGAAGCGCCCAAGATCCAGGGTCCCTCTATGCTAGCAGTCAGACATCAGATCTCTCCCACCCATACACCCACTGTCGCAACATAGAGATTCTTGGGACAGCGTTCTCAATATTGATCCCGTGGTCTGCGGGTCTACCAGTGGAGTTCAGGCAAATAACTCTTGGAGCCCAGACAGAGATGAATACCAGTGGCCTCGAGGCCAGTGAGGTATTCAGGGAATCTGAACATGCACATTGTGCCCACAAACACTGCCAAGCATCCACAAATCCTCCTGCGCCTGCACCACCTTCTGTCCCACATTCTAGGCATTTAAACTCGGTAGCACCCTGTTCTTCAAGGCACACTTCCACGTACACACACACACACACACACACACACACACACACACACACACACACACTTGCCAGCCAGCACTTGTGCATCTGCATCTGTGCCTGTGAACTTTCCTCCCTTAGGTACAGCTGAAACACCAATGCAAACTCTCAAACCAGTGGACCTCTCTCATGTTCCTGAAGAATACTCCAGACACCAGAGAAAGAAGGACCCAATCTGAACTATAGACTCCAGAATAAACAGTGAAGGTTATGGATAAGCAAATGGCCAGAAGTCAGCATAAGAACACATCTAACAAAAATCAGGATATCATGGCTTCACCAGCAACAACCAAAATCAATGAATACTCAAATTCATCTGAAAAACAGGAAAATGATTTTAAAGCTATGTTTATCCAGTTATTAGAGGCACATAAAGAGGAAACAAACAAATCTCTCACAGAAATAGCCACACAAGTGGAGCCTAATAAAGAGGAAATGAACAAATCTCTCAAAGAAATACAGACAAATATAGCCAAACAAATAGAGGCACAAGTAAAGGCAAAATTAGTGGCATATAGAGAGGAAACGAACAAAAACAACAAAAATAAAGACCATCATAGGAAGACAGGAATCCTCATTCAAACAGATGAAGGAAATGGTGCAAGACATGAAAATAGAATTAACATCAATAAAGAAAACACAAACAGAGAAAACCCTGGAGGTGGAGAACTTAGAGAATAGATCAGGTACCACAAAGGTAAGAACTACCAATAGAACACAAGAGATGGACGAGAGAATCTCAGGTGTTGAAGATACACTTGCAAAAATTGATACCTCTCTCAAAGAAAAAGCAAAATCTGAAAAGTCCCAAACACAAAACATCCAAGAAAGCTTTCAATCAGCATAGGTAGAAAAATCAAAATATTCCATGACAAAAATAAATTTAAACAACATCTACATAGCAACCCAGCCCTACAGAAGATATTAGAAGGAAAACTCCAGTCAAGCAAAAAACAACTACACCCGAGAAAGCAGAGGATACAGACAACTTCACAACAAAAAAATTAAAAGAAAACAAGCAATGAATCACAGTAACATCACCAACTCGACAATAAAAGGAACTAACATTCATTGGTCAATGTTATCTATCAATATCAATGGACTCAACTCTCCAATAAAAAGACACAGACTAACAGAATGGTTGCAGAAAGAGGACCCAACATTCTGTTGCATCCAAGAAACACACCTCTGGAACAAAGATAAACACTACCTCAGAGTAAAGGGCTGGAAAAATGTTTATCAAGCAAATTGTCCCAGAAAACAAGGTTGGGTAGCTATTCTAATATCTAATAAAATAGACTTTCAATCAAAATTAATTAAAAAAAGATGAGGAGGGGCACTTCATTCTCATCAAACGAAAAATTCACTGGGAGGACATCACAATTCTGAACATCTATGGCTCAAATACAGGAGCACCTACATTTGTAAATAAAACATTATTAAAGCTGAAATCACACATCAATCCCAACACCTTAATAGTGGGAAACTTCAACACTCTGCTCTTACCAAGGAACAGAACATCTAGACAGAAGCTAAATAGAGAAATAATAGCGCATACAGAGGCACTAAATCAAATGAACCTAATAGATGTCTACAGAAATTTCCACCCCAAATCAAAAAAGTATATATTCTTTTCAGCACTTCATGGAACCTTCTCCAAAATAGATCGTATAGTTGGTCACAAAGCAAGCCTCAACAGATACAAGAAATGTGGCATAATCCCTTGTATCCTATCTGAACACTATAGAAGAAAGCTGGACCTCAAAACAACAGAAATAGCAGAAAGCTTACACACATGAAAACTGAACAACTTGCTGCTCAAGGACAGCTGGCTAGGGAAGAAATAAAAAAATTGAACTCTTCCTAGAATTCAATGAAAATGAAGGGACAACATACCCAAATTTATGGACACAATGAAAGCAGTGCTTAGAGGAAAGTTCATAGAACTAAGTGCCTTCAAGAAGAAATTCAAATATCTCATTGAAACAAATTAATGTCTCACCTAAAAGCCCTAGAAAAAAAGAAGACACACCAAAGAAGAGTAGACAGCTGGAAATATGGCTCAGTACTGAAATCAATAAATTAAAAACAAATAAAATGATTCAAAGAATCAATGAAACCAAGAGCAGGTTCTTTGAGAAAATCAACAAGATAGACAAACCCTTAGCCAAACTAACTAAAAGGCACAGAGAAATTATCCAAATCAGCAAAATCAGAAATGAAAAGGGGGACATAATAACAGACAGTGAGGAAATCCAAACAATTATTAGGTCATACTACAAAAACCTATATGCCACAAAATTTGAAAATCTAAATGAAATGGATATTTTTCTTTATAGATTCCATTTACCAAAATTAAATGAAGATCAGGTAAATAGATTGAATAGTCTTATATGCCACCCCCCCCAACTGAGGAAATAGAAACAGTCATCAAAAATCTCTCTTCCAAAAGAAGGCCAGGGCCATATGGTTTCAGCACAGAATTCTACCAGACCTTCAAAGAAGTTCTAACTCCAAATCTCTTCAAAATATTCCACAAATTAGAAACAAAAGGAATATTACCAAACTCATTCTTTGAAGCCACAGTCACCTTAATACCTAAACCACACAAAGACCCAAAAACAAAAAAGAAAACTTCAGAACTATCTCTCTTATGAACATTGATGCAAAAATACTCAACAAAATATTTGCAAACCAAATCCAAGAGATGATTAAAAATATCAAGCATAATGACCAAGGAGGAGGCTTCATCCCAGATATGCAGGGGTGGTTCAATATACGGAAATCCATCAATGTAATCCACCACATAAACAAACTGAAGGAGAAAAACCACATGATCATCTTCTTAGATGCTGAAAAAGCATTTGACAAAATACAACACCCATTCATGTTTAAAGTCTTGGAGACATCAGGGATACAAGGCACATGCCTAAACAGAGTAAAGGCAATATACAGCAAGGCTATAGCCAACATTAAACTCTGGAGAGAAACTTAAATCAATCCCACAGAAATCAGGGACAAGGCAAGGCTGCCCACTCTCTCTGTATCTCTTCAACATAGTACTTGAAATCCTACCTAGAGCAATAAGACAGCTGAAGATCAAGGGGATACACATCAGAAAGGAAGAAGTCAAAGTATCACTTTTCACAGATGATATGATAGTATACACAAGCAAATCCAAAACTTCAACCAGAGAACTACATCAGCTGATAAACACCTTCAGCAAAGTGTCTGGATACAAAATAAACTAAAAAAACAAAACAAAACACTAGCCCTCCTGTATAAAGAAGAGAAAAGGGCAGAGAAAGAAATTAGGGAAACAACAACCTTCACAATAGCCACTAATAACATAAAGTACCTTAGTGTGACTCTAACCAAACAAGTGAAAAAGACCTGTTCGAAAACCAACCTTCAAGTCTCTGAAGAAAGAAATTGAGGAAGATATCAGAAGATGGAAAGATCTCCCGTGCTCATGGATTGGTAAGATTAACAGTGAAAATGGCCATTCTGGCAAAAGCAATCTACAGATTCATGCAACTCCCATCAAAATACCAACACAACACTTTACAGACCTTGAAAGAACAATTCTCAACTTCATATGGAAAAACAGAAACCCAAAATTGCCAAGACAATCATGTACAAAAACATAGTGTCTAAAGTATATCCATCCCTGATCTCAAGCTGTACTACAGAGCAATAGTAATAAAAACAGCGTGGTATTGGCATAGAAACAGAATGGTGGATCAATGGAACTAAGTAAAAGACACAGAAATTAATCCACATGCCTACAGATACTTGATTTTTGACAAGGAAGTCAAAACCAAACAATGTAAAAAAGACAGCATCTTCAACAAATGGTGCTGGTCTAACTGGATGTCTATGTGTAGAAAATGCAAATAGAGGCATACTTATCACCCTGCACCAAACTAAAGTCTAAATGGATCAATGACCTCAACATAAAACAAGACACACTAAATAGATTAGGAAAAAAAAAAGTGGGGAAGAACCTAGAACTTATTGGCACAGGGGACAACTTTCTGAACAGAACACCAGCAGCACAGGCTCTAAGATCAACAATCAATAAATGGGACCTCATGAAACTGAAAAGCTTCTGTAAAGTAAAGGACACTGAAGTCAGAACAAAATGACAGACTACAGACTGGGAAAGGATCTTCACCAACCCTATATCTGACAGAGGAGTAATATCCAGAGTATATGAAGAACTAAAGAAGTTAAAAATCAACAAATCGAGTAATCCAATGAAAAAAAATGGGGTACAGAGCTAAGCAGAGAATTCTCTGTAGAGGAATATCAAATGCCAGAGAAACACTTAAATAAATGCTCAACATGCTTAGTCATCAGGGAGATTCAAATGACCCTGAGATTTCACCTTACACCCATCAGAATGGCTAAGATCAAAATCTCAAGTGACAGCACATGCTGGAGAGGTTGTGGAGAAAGGGGAACCCTCCTCCATTGCTGGTGGGAATGTAAACTTGTACAACCACTTTGGAAATCAATCTGGCACTTTCTCTGACAATTAGCAATAGTGCTTCCTCAAGATCCAGCTATACCACTCGTAGGCATATATCCAAGAGATGCTCAAGTACACAACAAGGACATTTGTTCAACCATGTTCATAGCATCTTTTTTTTTTTTTTGTAATAGCCATAACCTGGACACTACCCAGATGTCCTTCAACAGAGGAATGGATACAGAAATTGTGGTACATTTACATACTGGAATACTACTCAACAAATAAAAACAAGGAAATCATGAAATTTGCAGGGAAATGGTCTCATCTAGAAAAGATCATCCTGAGTGAGGTATCCCAGGAACAGAAAGACACACATGGTATCTACTCACTTATAAGTAGATACTAGACATGCAATATAGAATAAACACATTAAAATCTGTACACCTAAATAAGCTAAGCAAGAAGGAGGACCCTGGGTAAGAGGATCAATCCTCTCTCAGAAAGACAAATGGGATGAATATTGGAAGAAGGAGAAAACAGGAAACAGGACAAGAGCCTACCATAGAGGACCTCTGAAACACTCTACCTAGTAGTGTATCAAAGCCGAGACTGAGACTCATAACCAAACCTTAGGCAGAGTTCAGGGAATCATGTGAAAGAATGGGGAGATAATAAGATCTGGAGAGGACAGGAGCTCCACAAGAGAGCACAGGGATCTTTTCTGTTACTGATATTCCAAATAGATAACTACACAACAAAAAAAAACAAAAGAAGACAAGCAATGAAACTCAGTGACACCACCAACACCACATCTAAAGTAAGTAACAATTGTTGGTCACTAGTTTCTATCAACATCAATGGACTCAACTCCCCAATTAAAAGACACAGACTAACAGAATGGTTGCGGAAACAGGATCCATCATTCTGTTGCATCCAAGAAACACACCTATGCAACAAAGATAAACACTACCTCAGAGTAAAGGGCTGGAAAAATGTCTTTCAAGCAAATGGTTCCAGAAAACAAGCGGGAGTAGCCATCCTAATATCTAATAAAATAGACTTTCAACCTAAGTTAATCAAAAAAGATAAGGACGGCCACTATATTCTCATCAAAGGAAAAATCCACCAAGAGGACATCACAATTTTGAATATCTATGCCCCAAATACAAGAGCACCTACATTCGTAAATGAAACAATATTAAAGCTTAAATCACACATTGATCCTAAAACCCTAATAGTGGGAGACTTCAACACTCCACTCTCACCAAGGGACAGATAAACTAGACAGAAAACAAATAGGGAAATAAAAACACTTACAGAGACCCTAAATCAAATGGACCTAATAGACGTCTACAGATCTTTTCATCCAAACTCAAAAGAGTATACCTTCTTTTCAGCACCGCATGGAACCTTCTCCAAAATATACCATATAGTTGGTCATAAAGCAAGCCTCAACAGATACAAAAAGATTGAAATAATCCCTTGTATTCTATCTGACCACCATGGAATTAAGCTGGACCTCAACAACAACAGAAATAACAAACAGCCTACACGCACAGAGAAACTGAACGACTTGTTACTCAACGACAGCTGGGTTAAGGAAGAAATAAAGAAATTAAAGACTTCCTAGAATTCAATGAAAATGAAGGCACAACATACCCAAATTTATGGGACACATTGAAAGCAGTGCTCCGAGGAAAATTTATAGCACTAAGTGCCTGCAAGAAGAAATTCGTAACATCACATACAAACAACTTAATGGCCCAACTGAAAACCCTAGAAAAAAAAGAAGCAGATACACCCAAGAGGAGCAGAAGGCTGGAAATAATCAAACTCAGGGCTGAAATCAATCAATTAGAAACAAATAAAACTATTCAAAGAATCAATGAAACAAAAAGCTGGTTCTTTGAGAAAATCAACAAGATAGACAAACCCTTAGCCAAACTAACTAAAAAGCAGAGAGAAACTATCCAAATCAACAAAATCAGAGATGAAAAGGGTGACATAACTACAGACACAGAAGCAATTCAAACAATCATTAGGTCATACTACAAAAGCCTATATGCCACAAAATTTGAAAACCTAAATGAAATGGACAATTTTCTTGATATATTCCATCTTCCAACATTAAGTCAAGATCAGGTAGAAAGACTGAACAGCCCTATATCCCCCAAGGAAATGGAAGTAGTCATTCACAGTCTCCCCTCCAAAAAAAGCCCTGGGCCAGATGGTTTCAGCGCGGAATTCTACCAGACCTTCAAAGAAGTGTTCACACCAATTCTCCTCAAACTATTCCACAAAATAGAAACAGAAGGTACATTACCAAACTCATTCTATGAAGCAACAGTCACCCTGATACCTAAACCACACAAAGACCCAACAAAAAAAGAGAACTTCAGATCTATCTCTCTTATGAACATTGACGCAAAAATACTCAATAAAATACTTGCAAACCGAATCCAAGAACACATCAAAGATATCATCCACCACGAACAAGTAGGCTTTATCCCAGGCATGCAAGGGTGGTTCAACATATGGAAATCCATCAATGTAATCCACCACATAAACAAACTGAAGGAGAAAAACCACATGATCATCTCCTTAGATGCTGAAAAAGCATTTGACAAAGTCCAACACCCATTCATGTTTAAAGTCTTGGAGAGATCAGGAATACAAGGCACATATCGAAACATAGTAAAGGCGATATACAGCAAGCCTATAGCCAACATCAAACTCAATGGCGAGAAACTTAAATCAATCCCACTGAAATCAGGGACAAGACAAGGCTGCCCACTCTCTCCATACCTCTTCAACATAGTACTTGAAGTCCTAGCCAGAGCAATAAGACAACTAAAGGAGATCAAGGGGATACAAATCGGAAAGGAAGAGGTCAAAGTGTCACTATTCGCAGATGATATGATAGTATATATGAGCAACCCCAAAAATTCAACCAGAGAACTCCTCCAGCTGATAATCACCTTCAGCAAAGTGGCAGGATACAAAATCAACTCAAAAAAATCAGAAGCCCTCCTGTATACCAAAGACAAAAGGGCCGAGAAAGAAATTAGGGAAACAACACCCTTCACAATAGCCACTAATAACATAAAGTATCTTGGGGTGACACTAACCAAGCAAGTGAAAGACCTATTTGAGAAAAACTTCAAGTCTCTGAAGAAAGAAATTGAAGAAGATCTCAGAAGATGGAAAGATCTCCCGTGCTCATGGATTGGTAGGATTAACATTGTGAAAATGGCCATCCTGCCAAAAGCAATCTACAGATTCAATGCAATTCCCATCAAAATACCAACTCAATTTTTTACAGACCTTGAAAAAAAGATTCTCAGCTTCATATGGAGAAACAAAAAACCCAGAATCTCCAAAACAATCCTGTACAACAACAGATCATCTGGAGGTATCTCTATCCCCAATCTCAAATTGTACTACAGAGCAATAGTAATTAAAACTGCATGGTATTGGCATAAAAACAGAAAGGAGGATCAATGGAACCGCATAGAAGACCCAGAAATAAACCCACACACCTATGAATACTCAATTTTTGACAAAGAAGCCAAAACCATTCAATGGAAAAAAGACAGCATCCTCAACAAATGGTGCTGGTCCAACTGGATGTCCACATGCAGAAAAATGAAAATAGATCTATATTTATCACCCTGCACAAAACTAAAGTCCAAGTGGATCAAAGACCTCAACATAAAACCAGATACTCTAAATCTGTTAGAAGAAAAAGTGGGGAACAGCCTAGAACTCATTGGCACAGGAGACAACTTCCTGAACAGAACACCAACAGCACAGGCTCTAAGAGCAACAATCAATAAATGGTACCTCATGAAACTGAAAAGCTTCTGTAAAGCAAAGGACACTGTCATCAAAACAAAACGCCTGCCTACAGATTGGGAAAGAATCTTCACTAACCCTTTATTGGACAGAGGACTAATATCGAGTATATACAAAGAACTAAAGAAGCTGAAAAGCAGCAAACCAAGTAATCCAATTAAAAAATGGGGAACAGAGCTAAACAGAGAATTCTCGACAGAGGAATATCGAATGGCAGAGAAACACTTAAAGAAATGCTCATCCTCATTATCCATCAGGGAAATGCAAATCAAAACGACCCTGAGATATCACCTTACACCCATCAGAATGGCCAAGATGAAAAACTCAAGGGACAACACATGCTGGAGAGGTTGTGGAGAAAGGGGAACCCTCCTCCACTGCTGGTGGGAATGTACACTAATACAACCACTCTGGCACTTTCTAAGACAATTAGTAATAGTGCTTCCTCAAGACCCAGCTATGCCACTGCTAGGTATATACCCAAAGTTTGCTCAAGTACACAAAAGGGATATTTGCTCAACCATGTTTATAGCAGCATTATTTGTAATAGCCAGAACCTGGAAACAACCCAGATGTCCATCAACGGAGGAATGGGTACAGAAATTGTGGTATTTTTACACAATGGAATACTACTCAGCAATCAAAAAGGAGGAAATCATGAAATTTGCAGGCAATGGTGGGATCTAGAAAAGATAATTCTGAGTGAAGTATCCCAGAAGGAGAAAGACAAACATGGTATATACTCACTTATATAGACCTATAAGATATGATAAACATAATGAAATCTACATACCTAAAAAAGGTAATCAAGAGAGCGGACATGGGGTAAGATTATCAATCTTCGTTTAGAAAGACAGATGGGATGCGCATTGAACGTATGACAGGAGTCTACTGAGCGCATTTGAAAGACTCTAACTAGCAGTGTTTTCAAAGCAAAGACTCATGACCAAACCTTTGGCAGAGTACAGGGAATCATAAGAAAGAAGGGGAGTTAGTCTGATGAGGAAAGGATAGGAGCTCCACAAGGACCAAACATATCTGGGCACAGGGTCTTTTCTGAGACTGACATGCAACCAAGGACCATGTATGAATGTAACCTAGAACCTCTACTCAGATGTGGCCTGTGGTAGCTCAGTAACCAATTGGTTTCCCATAGTGAGGGGAACAAGGACTATTTCTAACAGGAACTCAATGACTGGCTCTTTAGCCTCCCCACCCCCCAAGGGAGGAGCAGTCCTGTTAGGCCACAGAGGAGAGCTTTGCAGCCAGTCCTGAAGATACCTGAAATAACAGGATCAGGTGAATGGGGAGGAGGTCCCCCCTATTAGTGGACTAGGCAAGGGGCACTGTGGAGATGAGGTAGGGAGGGAGGGACTGGGAGGGAATGAGGGATCGGGACACGGCTGGGATACAGAGTTAATAAAATGTACCTGATAAGAAAAAATTAAAATTCAAAAAAAAAATTAAAGCAGTTAGAAATGTCATTTGTAGTGTGAATGTAAAAAGAGGTATCCATTTTGAATATGTTTTCCTGAAGAGTTTAAGTTAGTTTGCGTGACTCCATTTGAAATAAGGACCCATCTTGACCGGGAGCTGAACTCAGATACCAGGAAATATCGCAGAATGTGCACCTGGAAGAAAACAAAGTTAGCTCTCCAAGCAATGGCCTCCTGGAAATATTACAGAATATATGTTTAATAAAAAATAGAGACAATCTCCCTGGTAATTATGATTATGTAAACGGTCATCTCTCCTCTACTGCTTTTACCCAATTCTGTAATGTTAAGGCATGAACCTCTCTGCTTTCTCTCATTGAAACATGTACCCCCCTGCTTGCTGTCATGGAAATCCCTTGCTTACAGGCTTTCCCTTTAAAGACCCTGCTCACTCAGGGCTCAGGGCCCCACTTCTCTACTGCTGTGTCAGTGAGACTTGGGTCCCGAGTTCGATATCTCTCGTAATAAAGCTCTCTTGCTACTGCATCAAATCATCTCCTGGTGGTCTCTGAGGGTCCCGTGAACCTGGCATTACATTCCTAGTCCTTATATTACTACCATATATTCACTCCACTCCTAGATATTTATCTAATAGAAATTAAAAGTTATGTCCAAACAAATTCTGTTTATAAATATGTAGTGCTTTTGTTGATAGTCTCTACAAAATGAAAACAACCCAAAAGTCCCTCAAAAGGAGAGCTGATGAAGTGTGGCATAACTATACAATGGATATCACCCATCAATAATGAGGAACACATTTTTGATAACATACCAAACAGGGATAAATTTCAGAAGCCTTTTTCTGAACTGAAAGAAGTTAGACTTAAAAGGATAAGGATACCCACAATTCTTAATATATCATTCTGAGAGGTCAAAACTCTATGGTGGATCAGAAGTTGTCAGGGATGGATTGAGGGATTGAGTAAAAAAATGGAAGCAGAGTGGAACTGGAGTTGTGGTGCTGAAACTTTTCTTCCTAGTTGATTGTGGTACTGATATTTAAGTGACTATGTGATTTAGAAGCACATAGACCACACACTGTGAAGAACTGAATTTATTAAATGTCAATTAAAGTAAGTAAAATGTTCTTTTGGCTTTCATGACAGTATTTCTTATTTTCCCATTTAAAAAAAATTATTTCTTTTCCTCTACTAAAAGAGAAAATGAGGGTCTCTGTAGCTCTATTAAAGCCCATTTGCTGTAATTATTATTCTATTTATTGCTGGTGGCACTTTGCCTTCTGCTTTAAAGTGATGTAATCAATTTCTGTGGACATTGTCCAAAGATAGTTCACATCAGAACTTCAGACTCTCAAGGATTTCCAACTCAACATGTCTCTAACAGAATTTTGGATCTATCCTCATTAGCCATGCTTCCATCCTATTCTTCTGTCCTAATCCACTGACTTACTCAGAATGGAAAATCAGGAGTCACACCTGAAGCTGTCTTTTACTTCCTTTCCCATATCCAATCCTTAAATTAAGCCTCTTAAATGTATAGTAAACCTTATTCTATTTCAGTGGTTCTCAAACTTCGTAATACTGTGACCTTTTAATACAGTTCCTCATATTGTGGTGACTCCAAACATAAAATTATTTTTGTTGCTACTTCATAACTCTAATTTTGTTACTCTTATGAATTAAAATTTAAATATGTAATATGCAGCATATCTGCTATGAGAGCCCTGTGAAAAGGTTTTTTGACACACTGAAGGGGTCATAACCCACAGGTTGAGAACTCTAGTTCAAGCAGTTACAATTAAGTTCCAACTCTTACTTATTCTATATTCAAATTTCTTTGGAACTATCTGGGATTCTTTCGCTTTCTAGAAAGAAGCATACTTCTGAAAGATGTTTATTAAATGTTCAATAATTTTCTCACACCATCTCTCTCAGGCTTAGCTTGAACATGCTAAGCTTTTAGGTGCCATTGTAAAATTTGCTTTCTCAGGAGGACCTCTGTTGATCTCCCAAAGAGGGTTAGGCATTCCTAAACCAGTTAGATACTCCTGCTAGTGGATTGCATGCTATTATCATGATTACACAAAATCACAATTACTTCCTTCCTTTTTCTTATGGATAAAATCCAACATTAGGATAAAATAGTTTGCTGTGACTTTGTGTCTCTTAGTAACATTAGAAACCATACCCATAAAGCCTCACCAACATGACCACCCAAAAGTGAGCTGAACAAGGATGGCACCAGAAAACATGAATAATTGTGCTAAAAAGGCTCCCAAAACTCCAACCCTACAGAAATAGGCAACTAAAGAAAGCTGAGAATAGGGGATGTGTTCTTCCACAGGAAAGAGCACAGCAATTAGTTGTCCAGTGTCAAACAGTCTACCCTGAAAACAAGCATATTTATGGGGTCAGCAGGTTATATTTAGAAATATATGTATATGGAAATATACATATATGCAATAACAGTTACCGCAAAAAGGCCATTAATTTGAGGGAATGGCATGGGGTATATGGAAGGCCTTGAATGGAGGAAAGGAAAAGATGCTGTAAATAAATTCTAACCTCAAAAATAAACAAAAAAAATCTAACTTTTATGCTTATATTGCATACTCCCTATTCTGTCTCCAGCATCAAATAATCAATACATGATGAAGTAGCTAAGTGAAGCTGCAAATTCAGATACTTCTTTTATTAATTACAGTTTATTTACTTTGTATCTCAGCTGTAGCCCCCTCTTTCATTCTCTCCCAATCTTACCCTCCCTCCCTCAACAACTCCCAGTCCCTCTCTACGTCCACTGACAGGGAGGTCCTCCTCCCCTTCCATCTGAACCTAGCTTAACAGGTTTCATCAGGACTGGCTGCAATATCCTCCTCTGTTGCTTAGCAAGGCTGCTCTTCCCTCGGGTGGGGGGAGGGTCAAAGAGCCAGCCATTGAGTTCATATCAGAGACAGTCCCTGTTCCCCTTACTAGGAAAACCCACTTGGATACTGAGTTGTCATAGGCCACATCTGAGCAGGGGTTCTTGATTATATCCATGCATGATCTTTGTCTGGAGAATCAGTTTCAGAAAAGGCCTCTGTGCACAGATATATTTTGTCCTTGTGGAGTTCCTATCCTCTCCAGGTCTTACTAACTTCTCCTTTTTTCATATGATTCCCTGCACTTTGCCCAAGGTTTGGCTATGAGTCTCAGCATCTGCTTTGATACACTGATGGGTAGAGTCTTTTAGAGGTCCTCTACGGTAGGTTCCTGTCCTGTTTCTTGTTTTCTCCTACTTTCAATGTCCATCCCATTTGTCTTTCTAAGTGAGGATTGATCATCTTACCCAGGGTCCTCCTTCTTGTTTATCTTCTTTAGGTGTA
The DNA here is from genome assembly GCF_907164565.1 of Psammomys obesus. Lineage (NCBI taxonomy): Eukaryota > Metazoa > Chordata > Mammalia > Rodentia > Muridae > Psammomys > Psammomys obesus. Next base: position 3,115,272 of record NW_026594184.1, on the reverse strand, counting down.
CAGATTTTAGTATGTTTATCCTATATTATAGGTCTAATATCCACTTATAAGTGAATATATACTGTGTGTGTCTGTGTGTTCTGCTTCTGGGATACCTCACTCGGGATGATCTTTTCTAGATCTCACCATTTGCCTGAAAATTTCCTGCTATCCTTGTTTTTAATTGCTGCATAATGTTCTATTGTGTAAATGTACCACAGTTTCTGTATCCATTCCTCCATTGATGGACATCTGGGTTGTTTCCAGGTTCTGGCAACATGGTTGAACAAATGTCCTTGTTGTGTACTTGAGCATCTTTTGGATATATGCCTAGGTGTGGTATAGCTGGATCTTGAGGAAGCACTATTCCTGATTGTCAGAGAAAGCACCAAATTGATTTCCAAAGTGGTTGTACAAGTTTACATTCCCACCAGCAGTAGAGGAGGGTTTGCCTTTCTCCACAACCTCTCCAGCATGTATTGTTACTTCAGTTTTTGATCTTAGCCATTCTGATGTGTATAAGGTGAAAAGCATTGAAAGAAAAATTCTCAACTTCATATGGAAAAACAAAAAACCCAGAATTTCCAAAGCTACCGTGTACAACAACAGAACTTCTGGAGGTATCTCCAGCCCTGATCTCAAGCTGTACTACAGAGAAATAATAATAAAAATGGCATGGTATTGGCGTAGAAACGGAATGGTAGATCGATGGAACTGAATAGAAGACCGAGAAATATACCCAATGGATATTTGATTTTTGACAAAGAAGCCAATACCATTCAATGGAAAAATGACAGCATCTTCAACAAATGGTACTACTGGTCCAACTGGATGTCTACATGCAGAAAATTGCAAATAGATCCTTATCACCATGCACAAAACTAAAGTCCAAGTGGATCAAAGACCTCAATATAAAAGCATACACACTAAATCGGTTAGGAGAAAAAGTGAGGAAGAACCTAGAACTCATTGGCACATTGGACAGCTTCCTGAACAGAATACCAACAGCACAGGCTCTACGATCAACAATCAATAAATGGGACCTCATGAAACTGAAAAACTTTTGTAAAGCAAAGGACACTGTCGTCAGAACAAAACAATAACAGCCTACAGACTGGGAAAGGATCTTCAACTATATATCTGACAAAGGGCTAATATCCAGAATATATAAATAACTGAAGAAGTTAAAAATCAACCAAACAAGTAATCCAATTAAAAAATGGGGTAGTGAGCTAAACAGAGAATTCTCTTTAGAGGAATATAGAATGGCAGAGAAACACTTAAATGCTCAACATGCTTCGCTATCAGGGAAATGCAAATCAAAAGGACCCTGAGATTTCACCTTACACCCATCAGAATTTCTAAGGTCAGATACTTCTGAAGGCACCAGCTCTTGTAGTTGGCCCCCTTTGAAAGCATGTGAGCCCTTTCTCTGGTTTTGTCCTCAGCTTTAAAAGACAAACAAATAAAAACAACCCATTGTTGTTAGAAGTTTCCTATCTCTAGTCAAGAGGAAGGAAAGGAAAAAGTTTCTGAGGTGATGGAAGGTTGCCATAAGTTTGAGGAGAAGTTTACAACAGTTAAGATTCCTAGGTGTAATCAATATGGCTCCAAAGGCCTCAGAAAAAAAAATATGAAGGATGGGACATAGCTTATATGGTCCCATATGTAGTTCTATGTAGTCCTAACTGTGAGGGTTCTCTTCTCATTCTGTGACAGAGGACCAGATTCTAGGTCTGGTTATCAGAGTTTGATGAAAAACATGAAGAAGCATAATGATCACATTTGCAGCTTTCCAGTGCATGAGCGACAGAACTAGAATAGTTAGGCAAGCAATTTAAAAGGAGCACAAAATATATAAAATCTAGATTTTGTTTTCTTGTCATTGTCCTAGAATTGTTATGATATGCTAGTTAGTCAGAGAAGATGGCTGTAATAATATAAATCTTGTCAAACTGAATGTGAGAAAAATGCTACCATGGTGATTAGAAAAGGAATCCAGTCCCTACAGAAACATTTATGGCTGATGTTTTTATTTTTTTTCTGAAATCTAGAAATTACATTCTGTTACCATTTGATGATACTTTTGCATCTTCCTGACTGTGGTCATTAAGATCATCTTGTGACTTACTGAGAGTTTCCTAAGACATTCAACAGCGAAACTCCTACAACTTGTGATCATCCTCTCTATCCCTTTGTTTGCATTATCTGAAATGGTTGTAAAGATGAGAGAGTCTACAAATGCATGCACTATACAAATAACCTAGACCCACATGCTCAATTTTTTATCCCAAGCTCACAAAATATATCATAATTTATTCTTGGATTTAAAAAAATGTGAGATGAGCTAACAAAATGCCTCAGCAGTTAAGAGCATTTGCTACCCTTACAGAGGACCTGAGTTCAGTTCTCAGCACCCACATGCAGGGTCACAACCATCTGTAGCTTAAGTTCAAGGGAATCTGACCTACTCTTCAGACCTGTTAGTGTACCAGGCACGCGCATGGTACATGTATACACTCATGCAGGCAAATATTCATATATAATAACAGATATACAGCAAGGACATTTGCTCAACCGTGTTTTGATCAGCTTTATTCATAATAGCCAGAATCTGGAAACAACCCAGATATTGATGGAGGAATAGACACAGAAACTGTGGTACATTTACACAATGGCCTACTACTCAGCAATTAAAAGCAAGGAAATCATGAAATCTGCAGGCAAATAGTGGGAACTAGAAAACATCATCCTGAGTGAGGTAACCCAGAAGCATAAAGACACACATGGTAAATACTCACCTATAAGTGGATATTACACCTATAATACAGGATAAACCTACTAAAAATCTGTACACCCAAAGAAACTAAGCAAGAAGGAGAACCCTCGGTAAGATGATCAATCCTCACTCAGAAAGGCAAACTGGATGGACATCAAGAGGGAGAAAACAGGGAACAGGACAGGAGCCTACCACAGAGGGTCTCTGAAAGACTCTACCCAGCAAGGTATCAAAGCAGATGCTGAGACTCATAACCAAACTTTGGGCAGAATACAGGGAATCTTCTGAAAGAAGGGGGAGATAGAAAGACCTGGAGGGACAGAAGTTAAACAAGGAGAGTAACAGAACCAAAATAACTGGGCACAGGGCTCTTTTCTGAGACTGATACTCCAAGCAAGGACCATGAATGGAGATAACCTAGAACCCCTGCACAGATGTAGCCCATGGCAGCTCAGTCTCCAAGTGGGTTCCCTAGTAAGGGAAACGGACTGTCTCTGACATTAATTTAGTCGCTGGCTCTTTGATCACCTCACCCTGTGGCAGGAACAGCCTTACCTGGCCACAGAGGAATACAGTGCAGTTACTCCTGATGAGACCTGATAGGCTAGGGTCAGAGGGATGGGGAGGCGGACCTCCCCTATCAGTGGACTTGGGGAGGGGATTGGGAGGAGATAAGGGAAGGAGGGGGTTACAGCTGAGATACAAAGTGAATAAACAGTAATTTATAAAAAAATTAATTAATTAAAAAATAAATGTGACAGGTAGAAAAATGTTCCAGGGCTTACTTCAGTAATTATCAATGAATAAAAGCCTGCAGTTGGGAGGAAGGCTTGGAGAAGAAAATGCCAATCTCTAACACTCTTATGTTCTCGATTTATGACTCAAATGTTATGCTGATTTCCAAACATTTACGCTAGACAGCAACAGATTCTATTTTATAATTGCCCAACAACTATTTTAGGATGCAGTTCATCCAGGCTCAAAGGTACGACATAGCTCACAGCTCATGTTCCTTGTCCCCTACTCAGGGGAAACCCTACTATGAACTCAGGCTAGCACAAATGTGCACAGCAATAGATTCAGAGGTAAGGAGATTATACAAACTGCAGCAATACATTGCAAAACTGAGATTTCTGATGGAGTTACTGGGAAAGAAGTAATCCTGTTTTTTTTTTTTAACTTTTATTAGTTACAGTTTATTCACTTTGTATCCCCCCATAAGCCCCTCCCTCCTCCCCTCTTGGCCCCACCCTCCCTCCCTCTTCTTCATGCATGTCCCTCCCCAAGTCCACTGATAGGAGAGGTCCCCCTCTCCTTCCTTCTGATCTTAGTCTATCAAATCTCATCAGGAGTGGCTGCATTGTCATCTTCTGTGGCCTGGTAAGGCTGCTCCCCCTCAGGGGGAGGTGATCAAAGAGCAGTCCAATCAGATTATGTCAGAGGCAGTCCCTCTTCCCATTACTATGGAACCCACTTGGACACTGAACTGCCATGGGCTACATCTGTGCAGGGGTTCTAGGTTATCTCCATGCCTGGTACTTGGTTGGAGTATGAGTCTCTGGAAAGACCCCTGTGTTCAAATTTTCTGGTTTTGTTGCTCTCTTTGTGGACATCCTGTCCTCTCCAGATCTTACTTTCACTTACTTACACTTCTTTCATAAGATTCCATGCTCTCTGCCCAACAGTTGGTCATAATTCTCAGCGTCTGCTTTGATAGTCTGCAGGGCAGAGCCTTTCAGAGGCCCTCTGTGGGAGGCTCCTAACTTGTGTCCTGTTTTCTTCTTCTTCTGGTGTCCATCCTCTTTGCCTTTCAGGATAGGGATTGAACATTTTAGTCAGAATCCTCCATCTTGATTAGTTTCTTTAGATGTACAGATTTTACTAGGTTTATCCTATATTATATGTCTATATGAGTGAGTATATACCGTGTGTGTGTCTTTCTGTTTCTGGGACAGCTCACTCAGGATGATCCTTTCCAGATCCCACCATTTACCTGCAAATTTCATGATTTCCTTGTTTTTCATTGCTGAGTAATATTCCATTGTGTAGATGTGCCACAATTTCTGTATCCATTCTTCAGTTGAGGGGCATCTGGGTTGTTTCCAGCTTCTGGCTATTACACATAAAGCTGTTACAAACATAGTTTTTGTTTGTTTGTTTGAATCATTAAGTCAAGAGTAGTGTTGATCATCCTATGGGAAGAGGCTACAGAATGATGGGAATATGAAGGAAACCAGAAGATAAATTCCAATTTCTTGGCATTACTTCACTTCTGTTATATGCTTGCTATTCTCTGGTATTTGGACATCCTATTCAATCACACCTTTCATCATCTTGTCATTGATTGATTTATTTAGCAAATATTTGGATAACTACTTTATATCTAGGGAACTACTGAGTTAAGAGGAATTACTATGGTTAGAGGAATGTTCCCACAATCATTATTTAAAAGAAGAGAACGTGGGGACTGGAGAGATGACTTGGTGGTTAAGAACAATTCCTGCTATTGGTTCCTTGGGTTTACCTGTGTTTCACAACCTTAGCTTACTTTATTTCCAGGTAATCCATTGCCCTCTTCTGGACTCCTTGGGCACTGCATGGATATGGCACACTTCATACAAGCAAACAAAATACGTAAAACCAATAAAATAAAAGTAAATAAATATAGGAATTGCATTGAATCTGTAGATTGCTTTTGGTAAGATGGCCATTTTTACTATGTTAATCCTGCCAAGCCATGAGCATGGTAGATCTTTCCATCTTCTGATATCTTCTTCTAATTATTTCTTCAGAGACTTGAAATTTTTTTCATACAAATCTTTGACTTGCTTGGTTAGGTTCATACCAAGATACTTTATGTTATTTGTGGCTATTGTGAAGGGTGTTGTTTTCCTAATTTCTTTCTCAGCCCTTTTGTCTTTTGTATACAGGAGCACTACTGATTTTTTTTTTTTAGTTTATTTTGTATCCTGCCACATTGCTGAAGGTGTTGATCAGTGTAGGAGTTCAATTCTTTACAGACCTTGAAAGAAAAATTCTTAACTTCATATGGAATAACAAGAAACCCAGAATTGCTAAAACAATCCTCTACAATAAAAGATCTTCTGGAGATATCTCCATCCCTGATCTCAAGCTGTACTATAGAGCAACAGTTATAAAAACTGCATGGTACTGGCATAGAAACAGAATGGTGGATCAATGGAACTGAAGAGAGGACCCAGAAATAAACCCACACACTTATGGACACCTAATCTTTGACAAAGATGCCAAAACCATACAATGGAAAAAAGATAGCATCTTCAACAAATCGTGTTGGTCTAACTGAAGGTCTACATGTAGAAAAATGCAAATAGATCCATATTTATCACCATGCACAAAACTAAAGTTCCAAGTGAATCAAAGACCTCAACATAAAACTAGACACACTAAATAAGTTAGAAGAAAAAGTGGGGAATACCCTAGAACTCATTGGTAGAGGAGAGCACTTCCTGAACAAAACACCAACAGCACAGGCTCTAAGAGCAACAATCAATAAATGGGACCTCATGAAACTGAAAAGCTTCTGTAAAGCAAAGGAAAACGTCCTCAAAATAAAACGACTGCCTACAGATTGGGAAAGAATCTTCACCAACCCTCTATGTGACCGAGGGCTAATATCCAGTATATATAAAGAACTAAAGAAGGTGAAAAGCAACAAATCAAGTAATCCAATTTAAAAAATGGGGAACAGAGCTAAACAGAGAATTGTCGATAGAGGAATATCAAATGGCAGAGAAACACTTAAAGAAATGGTAAAGGTCATTAGCCATTAGAGAAATGCAAATCAAAACGACCCTGAGATTTTACCTTACACCCATCAGAACGGCCAAGATCAAAACCTCAAGTGACAACACATGCTGGAGAGGTTGTTGAAAAAGGGGAACCTTCCTCCACTGCTGGTGGGAATGTAAACTTGTACAACCACTCTGGAAATCATCTGGCACTTTCTCAGACAACAAGGAATAGTGCTTCCTCAAGATCCAGCTATACCACTCCTAGGCATATATCCAAAAGAGGCTCAAGTACACAACAAGGACATTTGCTCAACCATGTTTATAGCAGCTTTATTTGTAATAGCCAGAAGCTGGAAACAACCCAGATGCCCCTCAACTGAAGAATGGATACAGAAAGTGTGGTACATCTACACACTGGAATACTACTCAGCAATGAAAAACAAGGAAATCATGAAATTTGCAGGTAAATGGTGGGATCAGGAAAGGATCATCCTGAATAACTTATCCCAGAAGCATAAAGACACACACGGTATATACTCACTCATATAGACGTATAATTAGGATAAACCTAGTAAAATCTGTACATCTAAAGAAACTAATCAAGATGGTGGACTCTGACTAAAATGTTCAATCCCTATCCTGAAAGGCAAAGAGGATGGACACCAGAAGAAGAAGAAAACAGGACACAAGTTAGGAGCCTCCCACAGAGGGCCTCTGAAAGGCTCTGCCCTGCAGACTATCAAAGCAAATGTTGAGACTTACGGCCAACTGTTGGGCAGAGTGCAGGGAATCTTATGAAAGAAGTGGGAAATAATAGTAAGATCTGGAGAGGACAGGATGTCCACAAAGAGAGCAACAAAACCAGAAAATTTTAACACAGGGGTCTTTCCAGAGATTCATACTCCAACCAAGTACCAGGCATGGAGATAACCTAGAACCCTTGCACAGATGTAGCCCATGGCAGTTCAGTGTCCAAGTGGGTTCCATAGTAATGGGAACAGGGACTGCTTCTGACATGAACTGATTGGCCTGCTCTTTGATCACCTCCCCCTGCGGGGAGCAGCCTTACCAGGCCACAGAGGAGCACAGTGCAGCCACTCCTGGTGAGACCTAACAGACTAGGATCAGAAGGAAGAAAAAGAAACCCTCCCCTACCAGTGGACTTGGGGACTGGAGTATGTGGAGAAGGGGGAGGAAGGGAGTGATGGGGAGGGGAGGAGGGAGGGAACTAGAGGGAGTATACAAAATAAATAAATTATAATTAAAAAAAATCCTCTCAGATTACTGATATTTTAGGTGATAATACGGTGCCATTTTAGGGTTGATGATTTCTGTTTCCTAGGGGAAATTTGCAGATACTCTCTGGACTAGCACTCTGCATTCCAAATAAAAGTCTCCAATAAACTCCAATAAATAAATAAATAAATACATAAATAAATAAATAAATAAATAAATATTAAAAATGAGATCTTTGGCCAGCAAGATGGCTTACTGCACATTTCTGGTGAAGTAAGTTTGATTTATAGAACCCTCTCAAAGGTAGAAGGAGAAAACTGACTCTACAAAATTGTCTTCTGACTTCCAAATGTGTGCTCTGGCACACATGGGGAGGGAGCAGAGGCCGATACAGAGACATAGAGACACACTGACAATAAATAAAAATACTTAAGGATCTTTATTAAGAACAATAGGAAATCTTGGGAAAATATCACAGCTTTACAGGGACAATAAAAATCTCACAGGGAAATGGCATAGAAGCACATGCCTGTAACCCCAGCACTCTGGGAGGCAGAGGCAGGCTGATCTTTGTGAGTTTGAGGTCAGCCTGGTCTACAAAGCGAGTACAGGACAGCCAAGACTACACAGACAAATGCTGTCTCGAAAAACAAAAAAGGAAAAATAAATGTATTGGAGAAAAAAAATAATAACCAAGTTTGTAGGAACCTAATTTGAAAACCAATTTTAGGACCTCAATGATAGTAGGAACATTTGAGGGGTAAGAATGAGGAAATGCATCTTACTTACAAGCTGTAAACAAATTGTCCTTAGTCTCTTCTTATAGGCCATTAACTTTTGTTTGTCTTGTTATGAGAAATCAAAGAACACATTCACAAGCATCTATAGATTTTAGGGAGGGAGCTCTATGACATTTGGAAATTTCTTATCATTGTAATCCATCTAGTTTGGGTTTCACTACTTCTGAGCCATGTTTATTGGGAAGCGATGTTACAGTAAACTCTGTAGTAGTCTTGTGGCAAGGAGACTGAAAGGAAGCAGGGTTTCACTCTCCCTTGCTTTATGACTGCTTAGAATTTTTGATCCACTTTTACAGTGAAAAAAATATAAATAGGATTACTTTCTGAACTGTTCCCTTGGCATTGACTTCATTCTCCCTATTTTTAGCTTAGGTTCTCCAGATTCCCATTCACAAAGCAAGAGAATGGCAGGAGGAGGGAGAATGGGTGACAGTTCAGACACCTATGGTGTCTGAAGCTACTTAGAGGTGAGGCTAGCAAAGAAATACAGGTGCTAGGACGACTATGAGGTCAGTACTCGTCAATTAAATTTCCATCCCCAAGAATCAATGGTGAAATGGTGTGGTGGTACATTCAGAGGAGGAAAATTCATCATCCATTCACGTTTGCTCTATCCGTTATTTGTAAATTTTAGTCAAGGTCATTTGATCTTGGGATGCCAACATGAGTTGGGCCACCGTTTATTCTACTGTGTCCATAGGATGCTGGGCTAGAGTGCAGAAACGACTTCTTGCCTTTTCCTAGATTTTCTATCATTTAGCTTCTCAAAAGACCAGATTTCACTGTGGTGGAAACAAAAGACCCACCTTTTCTGAGAAAAGCTTTAATGTGTTTATAAGTAATCTGCGGCTATATGTGTCATTGGTGGTTGAGTTTTAATAGATGAAAAAAACTGAAGTAGTGTTGATAACAATAATTTTATTTACTTTCTCCCTCTTGTTTGGCTTTAAAACATGAATCAGATACTTTCTCTGAGTACAGGAAAATTGTAATAGTGCTGTTAAAAGCAAATTTTATCACTATGGTAACTGTAAAAACACATCAATAATAGAGTTTAAAAACAATTTTAAGGGTATATGGTTATTGTATTTTAGTGCTGTGACTAAAACTCTGGGAAAAAGTTAATCAAAATGCAGTTGTCAGCAGTTTCCTGTGTCAAGATATGAGATGTAATGAACAGATCAAAGGCTGGATCAAAGGTTTCTGACGTTAGCTGATGGTCACCCACTAAATTTTAGGAATGGCCGGGTGCTTGGGAAAGGGACAAAGACATAAGCGATAATCTCTGACAGGATAATCTCTGACAGGCACAGTAAACAGGAAGATGCACATCAAAGAAAAGCCATGGAAAGCAAAATGACCAGGATTAAGAGCAGGCAAAATCTGAGTCTGCACTATTTCTCCAGTCACATTGGAGGCATGATGATATGATCACTGAGTGTTTTTTTTTCTTTTTTTCCCTCGTAAATGTTCTTTTTTTTTGAGACAGAGTTCCATGATATAGTCTTGACTGGCCTGGGAATTGCTGTATAGAACACACTGGCTTTGAACTACAGACATCAACTTGCAACTATCTCCCGAGTGCTGCGATTAAAAGCAGGTACCACCACATCTAACAAAACTACTTAATTTGATTATGTCAGTTTTAATTAAGTTTCAAAATTATCTGCCTTGACTATATTGTCTCATCTTTACGTATTCTGAGGAGGTATTTCCACTTCCATTTAAACTTGTGTTTCCAATGTCACTTTGCCCTTCCCCAAACTGATTGACTCAAAATCAAATTTACTGCAAAGTTCAAAACCCACTAAAGTGGACTTTGAAAGTTCAACCCAGACTCACAGCCAGTCTTTGGGCAGAGCGCAGGGAGTAGATGGATAGAAGGATGAGGAGAGGACAGGAGCTCCACAAGGAGACCAACAAAGCCAACAAATCTGGGCCCAGGTGGGGGCGAGGGGAGAGGGTGCCTGCAGAGATTGATGCTTCAACCAAGGACCATGCATGGAGAGGACCTAGACCCCCTGCTCAAATGTAGCCCAATAGGCAGCTCAGTCTCCATTGGGGTTCCCTAGTAAGGGAAGCAAGAGCTGTCTCTGACATGAACTCTCTTGGCCTGCTCTTTGATTACTACCTCTGGCAGGTAGCCTTGCCAGGCCACAAAGGAAGACGATGCAGTTCTGAGACTCAATAGGCTGGGGTCAAATGGTAAAGGAAGAGTGCTCCCCATTTCTGAGGACTAGGGGAGGGAAATAGGGAGGAAGAGGCAGGGAGGGAGTGTGGGACCAAAAGGAGACAACGGATAGCGCTACAATGAGGATGTAAAGTGAATAAATTATTTTTTTAAAATTTCAAAAGAACTGAATGCACAAACCAAAGAAAGAGAAAGAGAGAGAGAGAGAGAGAGAGAGAGAGGAAGGAAGGAAGGAAGGAAGGAAGGAAGGAAGGAAGAAAGAAAGAAAGAAAGAAAGAAAGAAAGAAAGAAAGAAAGAAAATCAAAGCCACACCCACACTTTCTGTGACTCTGGATGATTCCTCTACTTCCTGGAATCCCCATATCTTTGTGTTCCAACATGCAAGGATGCCGTGAGAATGCGGTATCTGAGGTACAGACAGTAAGCTATTGAAGGGTACTAAACCTCCCGGCATCTTCTTTCCAGAATTCCGTCTTTCTAAACCGTGGCAAATATTTTTGTTTGCAAATGACCCATCATGCAGTCTACTGATAGAGCAGTAATAGCAGAGTACCCTGCAGCACACTACAGGAAGTGAAGCATTTCAGTTAAGGGATCATAGTGTTATTCAGTGCAGGAGATTGACTCTTGGGCTCCATGAATACTAAGCAATCCCTCTGCCAAGTGAGCTACATCTCAAGGCTTCACATATGAGAGGGAATGTGACTTAGAGAGATGGAACCAGAATTCAGTTATACACGTTCCCTTTTATTGCAACACACCAATCAAAGTACTGTATGTCTAACAGTTACAAGTTGACAGGCATGAATGTTAATCATGTCATTAATTCATGTCAGAGCTCAATCAAAGGATTCAGGAAATCACCTGGGTAGTAAGGACAAAAACCAAGCAAACCAACAACAAAAAAAAAAAAAAAAAAAAAAAAACCACAGCGTCTGAGCTGGATTAGTTAGATTATTCAACTGATTTATTTAAACCTCAGACAATATGGCAGCTTGAGAATTTCCCTGTAGATGTGCTTTGCAGACGTCAGTAGCAAAACCCTGTGAACAATCTATGGTAGCCAAGTGTGCATACTATTTCTGGTGATTTATAAGAGACTTTTTTTTTCTACAAATCTCAACAAGGGCATGGGACCATGTCAAGGATCACCAAGGCTTAGCAGCACAGTCCTTCTTGCTTTGAACCTTAGTGCTGGGACTGTTTGGCACTTCTAAGCGGGATTTTTTTTTATGATAGATCCATCAGAAAAAGATAAGATATTCCAGTTTTGTGCCTTCAAATATTTGCTAAGTATTACTAAGTGCCAGACCCTGTGATCAGAATGGTTTATATTGGGAGTAAAGGGGATATAAACAAAACATAATCCCTGGGCTCCAGGAGTTTATAAAAGACAGTGGGGACCCTGAGGGGCTTGAAGTAGAAAGTGCTAAGAATGCATCTTCTTCCTCCCATATCTCCCAGCTGTTACCATATCTTCTGGGAACCTTCTTTACTGAGATTCCCTCAAATGTTATGTGTCCCTTTACTATGCTCACACGACCTGGTTAACATGTTCCATAATCACAGTATTTAGTCTCCACCACAAGAAAATATTTATTTTTAAAGAGGAGAAATGTCTTCTTGCTGTATTCTCAAAACCTATAGTAGTGCCTGGAACCTACAGAGTGCTCATTATACGATTGCTTAGTTTTTTTTTTTCCTTAATGCATGAATACATGTAGTATGGACAATAAAGGAAAAGCAATTCGTCTCTAACTGAGGGCTCTGTGAAAGCTTGCATTGAGGATATAGCACAGATTGAATTGTACCTTGGCAGAGTGGTGCACACTTACAGTTTCATCACTCGGAAGATGGAGGCAGGAGGATCACAATTTCAAGGTCAGCTTGGCTTACATGGAGATCATATCTAAGAGAATACAGTACTGAAAGGCCATATTGGGTCTTCAAAATAGATACAATTTGGACATTAGCAATGGCACAGAGAACAGAGAAACAAGGATCAGTATATGCTTTCAAAAAATAACACTTTGAGTGGGGAGATGCAGCTAAATGTTAAAGCACCTGACTACCATGTGTGAAGTCCCGGGTTTCATTACCAGTATTCCAAACAAATGAACAAACAAAAAACTTGAAAAACTATACTTTGAAAGAACTACTCATCCTGTCATGGAGTAATTAGTATTTTGGTGGGCCATCATACACATTTAGAAACTAGGACAAAAACATGTCAGTAAAATATTTTTGAAACGTAGGTTTTTGATTCATGAGAAACCAGAGCAGTGAAAGTGGGTCCTGTCTGGGGTGTCAGGAAGCAGAGGCAAGTGGATCTTTGTGAGAATAAGTCCAGATTGCTTGACATAGTAGATTCTAGGCCAACCAGGATTATGTAGTAAAAGTCCACCTTAAAAGAAGAAGGAAAGAGAAAAAAGTGGGCCCTTTTTCCTTTCCCCTGAGTAAGGAGAAAGAACTCTTTTAAACAAAACATAGTAAATATAATAAATATAGAAAAGAGTGCTTGGGAGTCTAAGCTAAGGGGAATCTATTTTGTATAGCATAAGAAAAGAGGGAAAAGTGTAATAAAAGATTTAGGGCAAGTAAGATGGCTCAGAGGGCAAAGGTACTTGACATCAGGAGTGACAAGCTTGAGTTATATCCTTGAGAAGTACATGATAGAAGGACAGAATTGACTACTGAGAGTTGTCTTTTGACACCCCACACACACACCATAGCATGCCCATGTGTATGCATATACATACAACAAATAGGAGGAAATATATTTTAAAATGCATGTAGGAATATCTTGAGTATTGCTGTATATTAAAACATTTACATGTATATGGGGAAATTCCATGTGGTCAGATAAAGGAAACTACAAGAGTGCTGTGAGCAGAAAACCTCACAGAGGTCACATAGCGATAAAAGAATTACATCCACACAAAGGAGACAGAATTTGTTGAAGACACAGTACATTCAGCAGAGACCTAAGATGGAGTATAGTATTGTGGCAGAAGAAGCCCTAGGGAAATTCTATAATAGGTATGCTTTAACAAAATATAAAAGCCAGACAATGAGTTGTAATGAACAGCTAGCTTATAACTCCCAACATGTTAAAGCCTGACGTAGTGGAAGGAAGAGAGCAAACACTTGATAATGTACAAACTAGTTTAAAATTATTAAAGAGTAAAAGTAACAGAAGAAAAATGGGTCCCATAACTAGGAGAAAATTCAGTCAATGAAAATAGAACAAGAAATGTGTCAATCAGCAATGAGTTGGTACTTTAGATGTGCTCAGAAAATATATGAACACAATGGAGAATGGAAATAGATTTTTAAAAATGCAACTTCAAGATCTGTAAAATAGGGTATGGGTAGGGAGAAATGGGTCAACACTTGCTGCTCTTGCAAAGGATCCGGTGTAAGCATTCACATGTCAACTCATTAACCACTGTAATTCCAGTTCCAGGGGATCGGACGTCCTCTTTTGACCTCTGAAGGCACTGCATACACTGCACTTTTGCATGCCGTTCTTTAAAGATCTGAAAAAATATAAGCTCTTATATGAAAAACATTGAGAAATGGAAACATACTTTTCAGAGGCAAACTAGGCATTCTGGAAGGAAAGGGCTAGCTAGTGTTTTGACAACATAGCAAAGGTATCCATGATGAAACAGCACAAAAACTTGCCAACCAAAGAATATAGATCCATAATGACAATATCAGGGAATCTAATGCATGTAATTGCAAGTACCATGAAGAAGCACCCAGAAAAATTAGGAAATGTACTCTAAGAAATAACAGCCATTTAAACAAAACAAATTGGATGATAATTATAAGCCCACACATCCACACATCTCAGTCAACCAACATAGGGCAAACATTAAACAAACATCACAAAAACACACCATATTAAAATATCTGAAAATCCAGGATTAAAGTAAGCCCACCAGAGAATACCACACAGACACTGTTAAAGCAGAAAAGAAAATCTTTATTGCCAGGTGGCCACTGCATAGGAAACTTGCCCAAATCATGTAGTTAGGAGCCTTACAGCCTATTATGTACAAAAACACATCCTGGTAGTCACATTTCAGTTAGCAAGAATCAGAACTACAGAAACCAAATGGCAAGGTTAGTACATTTAGGGACTATCCTAAACTTATGGGATAGATTTGAATGGATTGGGTCTTTGTTCCCATTTTGGGAGGTATTGGGGGCCTACATGATGGATTTTAAGGTCAGAATAGTGCCTCTAACATGGCAACAGTTGTGCTAAGGGGCCTGTTACAAAGGGAAAATATGTCAACATTATCTAGGGAAAGAATAAGGTGACAAACACACATTACATAGAAGTTCAAAGATAATAATGACTACAAACTTCTCAACAGAAACAATACATGACAGAAGGGTAACTAGCTTTAAATTTCCAAATATTCTTCAAGAATATATGCTTCAGAAAGAAAAGCAAAATAAAGACTATATCCTACAAACAAAAAGTAAGAGTTTTTTTCGTGTAAGGATTCAAAATAAAAGAAATACTAAAGGAAACCCTTTCACCTAAAGAGTTACAACAGATATAAACAGGAATTTCAACAAGAAAATGAAGTAGTCCAGAATGGTAAATATTTGAGTAGAAAATTAAAAAAATCATCAGTTTTTATTTATTTTTAAGAAAGACAATTAACTTTAATAAAAAATAGGAAACAATGTATTATGTGGTTTATAAAAATGCAAATATAAACCTATGCTGATAATAGTTCAAAAGTAAAGAGAGGGAAAATGAGCATATAGTTCTAAGGCTCATGTATGTGAATCAAAGTATTATGTGAAAGTTAAGTTAAAGGTACATACAATGAACCATAGCACAACCCTAAGATTCAATGGGTATCTAGAGAGCTGAGTGGAACATACAAACAGACCCCTAGAAATCAAATGCTACAGGTCAGGGCTGAAGGGTCATTATGCTTGTAGAGTCGAGTGACTTTGCCATCCAAAGTCTTTTTAGAGTCAATATGGATGTCATTTTTCCCTCGCAATATTAAATCTTTAAAAACAAGTCTTTAAAAAAAAAAACAACTTGCAACAATCCCTGCCACCAGAAAAACTCCCAATATTTATTTACCCAGCTTGGATCTCTTAATTTCCTTTTTTGCCTCCCCAGTCTTTCTATTTGACCTTCAGACTTAAAATGTATCAAGCCCAGCTTTCTATTGCAACAACTTTCCCATCAAACAGGACATTCCACACACAGAGTTTCTTTCTGAGGTGATAAAAGTGTTCTAACTTGACTGTGATGATGATTACAAAACTGTGGGAATATACTGAAAAACAAGTTCCCTAGCACTTGGAAGGAATTGCAGAAAGATCAGGAGCTGAAAGCCAGCCTCAGCTATGTATCAAGTTTAAGACTGGCCTCATCTACCCGTGTAGGCGTTGCCTCAGAAAAATAAAAATGAAAAATGAGAGCCATTAAAGTGTACATTTAAGAAGATGAGCCTTGTGGGACACACCTGGATTTTTCACTTAATATGCTGAAAGATTTGTCCAAGTTGGGCCACTTAACATTATTGAATTCCTTTCTATAACGTTATATACTCAATTCTATGTATATATCACATTTTCCTCTATTTATTCAGAAGGTACTGGACATTTTGGTTATTTCTGGCCTTTGGCTATGTGAATAATACTTAGGGAAGAGACAAGGCAGGGCCCAATCTATTGTACTTTATATTGTATGAGTAGCAGCTTTCAGGCTGTATTTAGCTGTGAAAAAATCCATTCTGTAAAGCAACGGCCTTAACCTGAGCTATTTCTTTTTGAGGGAAAGTGACAAAAAAGAATGATGTTACATCTTGCGTACATACTAAACAACTCCCATCTGCCTGCACTCCAGCAGGCACAAACTAATCTTTTATTGTATGCCGGTACGTGACAATGCTTGTTGATATATCTAATCCTATCATAAACACCTGATACAATATTTTATCAGTAACACTACATAGAGCTTACTAATCTGGGACTATAGAGGAAGGAACAAACTGACCCAGTCACTTGACATGAGTCTTATCCAGGACTTCTACATCTGTTCCTAGGTTCTAGCTTGGGTCTCCTTTCCCAGAACACATTTCCTCAAACGTCCTTTTAACTAGTTTGTGTGTGTGTGTATGTGTATTTCAAAGAAAAATATAAATATTATAGCTTTCCTTAATATCCACATTTATTGAATAACAATTCACTTACAGAATGTGGCCGTCTCGATGCCAGCACAATTTTCTTCCAGTATTAAATTACAAACTCTAAGATCCTACATTGCACAACACACAGGGAATTTATCTGCCTGCCTGCCTGCCTGCCTATCTGTCTGTTGCATCAAAGAGGCTTGAGAAGCCAGAGCCAGGGCACCTGATAGTGATAAGAGTCTCTCTTTTGATAAGATAAGACTCAGGGAAGAAGCTAATGAAGCAGCAACAGCTGTGTCCCATGTTTTGTAACAAAACTTCAGAGTCCAGCTGCCGAGCTGAAAGGGCGGGATCAGATCCAGACACGGGTAATCAGCAGCTCCAGACAGGTGGACACATTAACTGGCAGAGCACAGTTGATTAGGCCACATCAGTAATGGCAACCAAGCTGAACAGCAGTCCTGGGGAACAGTCCAGCATTCTTTACCTGTTGGTCCTTAACACATACCGTTCAGCGCTTAGATTGACAGGCTGATGGTGGCTATTGCTCTCACAGTATTAGACAGTGTACAAGTGAGGGGGTTATGCCTTTTGCTTGGTCTAATGTGTCCAATAAGTTTTTGGGCCTGATTTCCTGACAAAACCTAAATACATTTGCACCTACAGTCTCAAAATGCCTTCATCAATTTCTACTCCCAGGCATAAGTCGCTTGTCCTTCTGTGGTGCATGGGCAGTGCCAGACAGATGCAACTGTGTAGCAGGATGGTGCGTTTGAGGTCACTGTGGGCTGCAGAGCAAGAGCTTGCCTGGAAAAAAGCCCCAATTGTCAACAAGGAGAGAATACTTAGTATCTTTAAAGCTATGCTGCCCAAGATGTTCTTCCCAAGGGAGCTCTTTCAGAAAGGAGCAATTTTGTTTTGTTTTGTTTTGTTTTTTTAATTTTATTCCTGTAACTAGTTTTGGCAAATGCTGGCCGTTAGAGACAGGATTATTGGCAGTGGAGAAGGTGGGCTCTTACGGTATGTTATCCATAGCTGTATGGGTAACACCAAAATTGAATATCACATCTTTGAAGACACTTACTTTTTTTTTTTATTTTTATTTTATTTTTCTTTTTAGTTACATTTTGTTAACTCTGTGTCCCAGCTGTATCCCGCTCCCTCATTCCCTCCCCAACCCCACACTCCCTCCCTGGTCTCCTCCCTGCCCCTTTCCAAGTCCCCTGATAGGGGAGGACCTCCTCCCCTTTCATCTGACCCTGTTTTATCAGGTATCTTCAGGGCTGGCTGCAAAGTCCTCCTCTGTGGCCTAACAGACTGCTCCTCCCCTGGGGTGGGGGTCAAACAGCCTGCCCTTGAGATCCTATTAGAAATAGTCCGTGTTCCCCTTACTTTGGAAAACTACTTGGTTACTGAGCTACCACAGGCCACATCCGAGCAGAAGTTCTAGGTTATATCCATAGATGGTCCTTGGTTGAGTGTCAGACTCAGAAAAGACCCTGTGCCCAGATATATTTGGTCCTTGTGGAGCTCCTATCCTTTCCATATCATACTAACTTCCCTTCTTTCATATGATTCCCTGCACTCTGCCGAGGGTTTGGTTATGAGTCTTAGTGTCTGCTTTGAAACACTGCTAGGTAGAGTCTTTCAGATGCCTTTTGTGATGGACTCCTGTCATAAGTTCAATGCACATCCCATTTGTCTTTCTAAATGAGGATTAATCACCTTCGCCTGTGTCCACTTTCTTGATTATCTTCTTTAGGTGTGTAGATTTCATTATGTTTATCATGTCTTGTAGATCTATATAAGCGAGTATATACCAAGTTTGTCTTTCTCCTTCTGGGATACTTCACTCAGAATGATCTTTTCTAGATCCCACCACTTGCCTGCAAATTTCATGATTTCTTCCTTTTTGATTGCTGAGTAGTATTCCATTGTGTAAAAATACCACAGTTTCTGTATCCATTCCTCCGTTGATGGACATCTGGGTTGTTTCCAAGTTCTGGCTATTACAAATAAAGCTGCTATGAACATGGTTGAACAAATGTCCTTGTTGTGTACTTGAGCAAATTTTGGGTATATACCTAGGAGTGGTATAGCTGGGTCTTGAGGTAGCACTACTCCTAGTTGTCTGGGAAAGCACCAGATTGACTTCCAAAGCGGTTGAACCAGTTTACATTCCCACCAGCAATGGAGGAGGGTTCCCTTTTCTCCACAACCTCTCCAGCATGTGCTATCACTTGAGTTTTTCATCTTGGCCATTCTGATGGGTGTAAGGTGATATCTCAGGGTCGTTTTGATTTGCATTTCCCTAATGGCTAATGAGGTTGAGCATTTCTTTAAGTGTTTCTCTGCCATTCGACGTTCCTCTTTCGAGAATTCTCTGTTTAGCTCTGTTCCCCATTTTTTAAGTAGATTACTTGGTTTGTTGCTTTTCTGCTTCTTTAGTTCTTTATATATACTTGATATTAGCCCTCTGTCAGATAAAGGGTTGGTGAAGATTCTTTCCCAATCTGTAGGCTGTCTATTTGTTTTGATGACAGTGTCTTTTGCTTTACAGAAGCTTTTCAGTTTCATGAGGTCCCATTTATTGATTGTTGCTCTTAGAGCCTGTGCTGTTGGTGTTCTGTTCAGGAAGTTGTCTCCTGTGCCAATGAATTCTAGGCTGTTTCCCACTTTTTTTTCCAGCTGATTTAGAGTATCTGGTTTTATGGTGAGGTCCTTGATCCACTTGGACTTTAGTTTTGTGCAGGGTGATAGATATGGATCTATTTTCATTTTTCTGCATGTAGACATCCAGTTGGTCCAGCACCATTTGTTGAAGATGCTGTCTTTTTTCCATTGAATGGATTTGGCTTCTTTGTCAAATATTGAGTATTCATAGGTGTGTGGGTTTATTTCTGGGTCTTCTATGCGATTCCATTGATCCTCCTTTCTGTTTCTATGCCAATACCATGCAGTTTTTATTACTGTTGCCCTGTAGTACAGCTTGAGATCGGGAATGGAGATACCTCCAGATGATCTGTTGTTGTACAGGATCGTTTTGGAGATTCTGGGTTTTTTGTTTCTCCATATGAAGCTGAGAATCTTTTTTTCAAGGTCTGTAAAGAATTGAGTTGGTATTTTGATGGGAATTGCATTGAATCTGTAGATTGCTTTTGGCAGGATGGCCATTTTCACAATGTTAATCCTACCAATCCATGAGCACGGGAGATCTTTCCATCTTCTGAGATCTTCTTCAATTTCTTTCTTCAAAGACTTGAAGTTTTTCTCAAATAGGTCTTTCACTTGCTTGGTTAGAGTCACACCAAGGTACTTTATGTTGTTGAAGACACTTACTAACGAAACCTATCCATTTTAGGGAGAGGGTATTGCTTACCTACAACACCAACACAAAATCATTTCATTTTCAAAGCTTTATTTTTCCCAACATTCATAATCTCCATTTTAAAGTTTAGAAAAATGCATAGTTGTGAGTACCATTCCTTTTAGGATGTGGTGTGTTACACATTAATTCACCTATATCTGGATATGTACATGTTTATTTCCTAATTCACTTAGAATTTATTGATTTGCATATCTACTCTGTCCTAGCTATGATTTGGGTACTGACCTTGTCCTTATGAAGCTCACTTACAGAAAAAAACAACTGTAAAAAATGTAACTGAAGAATACTTTTAAGATCTAAGTCTACACAGGATACAATTGGGCTCAAAGGAAAGCATGGTGAGTTTTATTGAGAAAATGGCCTTATGTACAAAGTACTCTTGGAGCCATGTGAGCAGGTGTTGTCTGAAACAAAGTTAGACCAGAGAAGATATTTCAAGTAAAGAGAAGAATCAACACAGATTTACCCCTGTCCTTTGCTGACCTTAAGGTTAGAGATTTTCTATCTGCCTTAAGGTCAGAGATTTTGTCTTTTTATTTCCTTTTGAGGATCATTTGGGATTGAGCACAGTAAGGGAAATACACAATACAATGAGTAAAAATTAGTGAGCCCCTGAATTCTGAAGATGACAGCAGTTCCTCTTACCATGACAAAGTAAATGGCAGCAGATTTGACTTATCACATAAGCAACTGTGAACATGGACAAAATATATGAAAGAACTCTTGTCAAACATTGGACAACAAAAAGTAGAGGATTGTGATCCCTTAGAGACAGAAAATAAACAGAGTAGGTCCCATGATGGCTTCAGCCTTCTGACTGGATTACTCTCTAAACCACTGGTGTGGAAAGGGTAAACTCAAGCAGAGCATGGTAGCCCTGCTGTGTAAATAACAGAAAGATCTGGGTTCATTGGGGCTGAGACATATGGAATTCATGGGACAGAGTACCAAGTGGGGGGGTCTCCAGGCATCTGCATGTAGTCTTGTTGAGTCTTTTTATGAAACATCACAGAGCCAGCAAAAAAACAACTTCTACAGACTCATGATCTGAATCTATTCCAGAACTGACACTGCTCAAAAGATGCCTGAATTCTGGCTTATTCAAGTTGAGAAGACATGAGGATAATTGAAACATTCAGTATAGTACAAAAGTCAGACATTCATGATCATCTCAACTTTAGCAATAGTCCAAAGGTTATGTATACTCACGCAAATAATACTTCAAAATAAGACCCTAGGACTGGGGTGTAGCTTAGTGGAAAAGTGTCTGACTAGCATGTGTGAAGAAGCACTGTGTTCAGTTTCCAACCCCAGAGAAAAAGGGACTTTAAATGATCAAGACAGGGGCTCAAAAGATGGCTCAGCAGTTAAGAACATTTGCTGCTTTTGCAGAGGACTGGTGTTATATGGTAGCTCATTACTCTCCATGAACCCAGTTCCAGAGGATCTACCAGGCACATATATGGTGCACATACATACATTCAGGCAAACTATTCATAAATATAAAGCAAAATAATCTAATTTTGAAATAATCAGCATAATGAAGGGAAACAGGGTTTTCTGTTAGAACAAACTTCAAGACTCAAAACCAGAGCATAACAAATTCTACATCAATAACAATATACTGAATGTGTAGCAGCCAGTATTAAATTATTAATCTGAAAATGGCAAGAGAATGTGATCCAGAGCCTAGAAGATGCATTTCATATAATCAGTTCCAAATTCACTGGAGCCCTTACACTGAAATCCCCATTGCTCACACTTCACTTTAAGAGCAGGGAAATTCGCTCACATTCTCTGTCTCTTATAGGGAATGGAATAAATTCACCTGTCCAGCACTCCGTCCTTTCTGAGGTGCTTTACCGGTGGACTGCCTTCATCTTTGCTGTCTGAGAGCTTTGATGGCTCACCTTTGGGGAGATATAAATGATGGCTCCTTCCCACTGCTCAATACAAGGGGTGAGTGAGCAAATGAAAAGACAGTACAATTGCTCACACCAGCCACCAAGCTTTAGAGTCGATTTCCATCCCTGTGGCCCTCATGGTAGAAGCAGACAAGCAGCCTCTGCAGGTTGTCCTCTGACATGTAGCATCTGTAGCATGTGTGTTCCTACACACATACATAAACTGGCACAGGAAAGAAACAAATTAAAATGGAATAAAAAATTTAAATGCGCTCTGTTAGCTCCCAACCCCCATAGAAAAAGTGTTTGTTTTTTGTTTGTTTGTTTGTTTGTTTTTGTTTGTTTGTTTTGCATGGACTCCATGCCTTTGATTCCAGAGATACTCAGAATACAAGTCTGGGCAATTATACCCACCCAAAAGAAAATAGAGACAGTAGCCCAGACTGGAAAACATAAAAGCTCCACTCACAGAAGCATTGTCTTTTGTATGAAATCACCAGAAGACACCACAAATAATAAAACAATCTTGAGCAAAAAGTATAAAGCTACAGACATAGTGTTTCTGAACTCTAACATGTGTTGAAAGCTTCACTTAATTATTAGCAAGTATAGTAACAGAATAAAGACAGACCAAAGGAACATAATACAGAGTCTGAAAACAGATCAACACTTACATGATCCCTGATCACATAAAAAAGGGGGGTGGTCAAAAGTAGAGAATGAGAAAGAATTATCTCTTTGAGAAATTCTGTGGAAATTTATGGGAGACAATGTGATTTTACATAGGCCTCATAATGTAGCCCAAGCTAGCCTAGAACGTAGAATTCTCCTGCTTTACCTGAGGTGTTGGCATTACAGGTGTATGCAACCATTCCTGGCTTTGAGAATACATTAATTTTTGTTAAAGGAGAAAAAGCCATAGGAAAATACATTATTTTAGAAGCTGCATGTGCATGCATTTGTGCATGTCTTTCTTTCTTTCTTTCTTTCTTTCTTTCTTTCTTTCTTTCTTTCTTTCTTTCTTTCCTTCCTTCCTTCCTTCCTTCCTTCCTTCCTTCCTTCTTTCTTTCTTTCTTTCTTTCTTTCTTTCTTTCTTTCTTTTCTTTTCGGAAACATGGTTTCTTTGTGTAGCCTTGGCTGTTCTGGAACTCACTCTGTAGACCTGGCTGTCCTAGAACTCACAGAGATCTGCCTGCCTCTGCCTCCCTGAATGCTGGGATTAAAGGCACGCACCACCATGCCCAGTATGTGTGTATATTTCCAATGAAGGGAAATACATTATTTTATAAGCCACAAGCTCATGCATACGTGTGTGTGTGTGTGTGTGTGTGTGTGTGTTTCAAAAGAAGTGCCATTTAGAATGATGATGTTCCTACCATTACCACAATACCATAGATTATATCAATCCCGGTGGCATAGGAAAGCTCCCTTGAGTTGTTGGTCAGGAGACAGGAAGCATTCCAAGAGGCACTCCAGAAAATACAGACTACCTTCATTACCATTGGATGCCTCCAAGAATTTGAAGGTAGGACCCTATTGCTGAAGACACTAAACACTTTGGACACAGGACTTAAGGGATCTGGGCAGGAATAACTTAGAAGCCTCTTCCCTAAAGACTAACTCTCATGCCAAGGGAGAAAAGCAATCAGTAGCACATCACAGCTATAAATCCTACAAAAAAAATAATGACTGGACTGGCAAGATATCCCTAGTGGTACAATGGTGGTATTTGTATCTTGAAAGTAGCTCCATTCAATCCGAGGAAATTCATGCATGATAATGTAAACCTAGCCAAGTGTCTGTGTCTAGACAGGTCATAAGCCCGAGAAGTGAACTTATTACTGCTATTTTGATAATCTAATATGATATCTAACTGTATTCTAAATACTTATCCATAAACCCACAGAGAATTGTAGGCATCATAAGACATGAAAAGAAGCCTCTTTTACAGCACGTAGAGAGACTATTACAGAGATTCACAGTTGCTCAAAGTGCAGAGAATAGAATTGGCGACCATAGATCAGGTGGACCAAACCATAATGATACATCTCCGATGCATCTAAGACTCAAGGACCATCACAGAAGACAGATGGGAAAATTATATAAGCCAAAGGATAAGGACGCCTGCTCTAAGATAGTGCCTTCTAGACATGACATGGCACCTACACCCATGAAATCTCCAAAATATGGCTGCTAAACCAAGACCTGCACAAAATGGCAATAATAGTGGGCATGTCAACATGGACGGGTCAAATGTCATGAGGCTCCACCCCTAGATGAGGAGTAACAGACAACCAATGGCTTCTGAGAGAGGGAGAATCAGTGTTCTCCAAGGAGTAGTTCCCTGCTAGGTAATTCACTCCAAAGTGGATTAACACATACAACCAACACTAAAGGACTCAGTAGGCTACATATAAATATACATGTAATTGTACTTAATGTTAAAGAAGAAGAAGTCATGAACTTAAGAAGGAGTTGAAGGACATGGAAGGAACTGGAGAGGGAGAGGTAAAGGTGAGAATGATGTATATATAGTTTATACATCATATAATTTTGTATATATAATTTCATGTATGAAATTATAATTTCATGTATGAAATTCTTAAAATTAAAAAAATATATCAAATTAAAATTTTGTTCTTTTAAACACAAGAGGTATTTCCAGAATGAAGTTTCACTTAGATGTACGGGATTTATTTCAACATCAGTTACCTTTGAATGCGCCTTCAATCAATAAAAACAAACCAACACATTCTGCCAATAAAATGTCAAGTAGAGAGCCATCCATTGTATTATTTACTTTTTCTTGCTTTACGCAAATATTTTTACAAAAGCAGCTTAAGGAATGGAGAATTTATTTGGGGTCCGTGCTTTGAGGAATATAGTCCACTGTGGTGGGGAATTTCTGGATCAAGAGTGGGCAGCAACTGATCACATTACACCCATTGCCAGGAATGAGAGCAAGCTGGTCCTTTTCATTCAGTCCCGTAGCCCAGTCTACGGGATGGCATTAGCCACGCCGATTGTGGGTCTTTCTTTATTTAAAACTCTCTGGACTATCTTTACAGACAGAGACATGTCCCCTAGGTGCTTGCACATCTAGTCAAGTTGCTGGTGGCAATTAACAATCACAGGTACAGTGCTTAGCTTACTTGTTAGGCAAATCATTAAACTGATCACCAACGGTAAGCATTTCTCTCTTATTTCACTAAATTTCTCTACTGACCCATTTTCTAATACTATTCAGAGGACACTGACATGCCCAATCACACAAGGAAGACAGTGCAAAGTACAATAGTGCCAGTGCTCTAGATCAAAATTCTGAGAGTAAATTCCGTATTGAATGACTTATCAGAGAAAAAAAAAATATCAGTTCGTACAAATTTATGAAAAATTTGGGATGCTTTCTGAAGGTTTGAAATTATAAATAGATTAAGATTGTTCTAAAAAAAAACTGCCAATGTGTATTCTGAACCACGTGTTAGTCACAATGTACTGTCAAGATGACAATTTAGTCAAAGTATCAGTGGCCTTTTTGAAATTATCCAGGTCATAACTCATTTGTACATGTCTTTCTGTTTCAAAAACGGAACAAGATGACCTTCTCTCTACCTTTGTGCAAACGTCATAATGCTTGGTTTTTCTACTCAGCCACATTTTCTTTTTCAAAGTGTCTTCTGCATGTATATTTGAAGAATTTTGCCAGCATTTAACAAGAACTGGGTCTAGTGTTTACAGAAGCACTAAGTGAAGGCTGGGGCAGGGTAGGATCATGGGAAAGCTATACGTTTTGAGAAACAAAATCAGGTAGTTGAGTGACCAAAATCAGTTACGAAGACAAAGTTTAAAAGTGGAGGATCACTAAGAGCTGGTTCAGAGGTTAAGAGTGCTGCTTGCTCTTCAGGAGATCCTGAGCTCAATACCCAACAACCACATGGTGGGTCAAAACCATTTATAATGAGATCTGGTGCCCTCTTGTGGCGTTCATATGTAAGTGCAGGCAGAACACTGTACATATAATAAAATAAATAAATCTTTAAAAAAAAGTAAAAAAAAAAAAAACGTGGAGAATCACAATTGTTATGGCTATTCTTGGTGTCAACTTGACTACATCTGAAATTAACTAAAATACAAAAATGGAGGGCACAGCAGTGACAGGCTTTTTTCTTAATTTGAAGTAAGAAGATCCATTTCTAATCCGGATATTGAGGTGAGAAGATACAAGTCTTTAGTCCACATCTTGATGTGGGAAGACATACCTTTAATCTGGGACATACCTTCTGCTGAAAGCCTGTATGTGGACCTAGGAGAAGGAAGCACTTGCTCTTTGCTTGCTTGCTCTCTATGGCTAGCACATCCATTCCTTCACCAGCAATGGGGCTTACTTCTTTGGGATTCCAGCATCTGCTGAAGACCAACTGAGACATGCAGCCTAGGTATATAAGATGATGATACAAATAAAAAGACAGTTGATCAGTAGTTGATTCGAGAGCCAGATGTCAGACATGGTGGTGTAAGCCTGCATTCCCAGTACTCAGGAAGCTGAATCAGAAGGCTTTGTGAGTTCCAATGAGACGCCATCTCTAAAACCAAACAAACAGAGGGCTCTACTTGAGTGCAATTTCTAGGGAGTTTCATGGTATAGAGTCATAAAGTGTTGCAGCTGGCCCTTTTCAAACACTGCCAGAAGGAAGGAACAATACCTGGTAAGCTTCTCTGAATCTCCCTCCATTTCTTACTTTGATGGCTCCTTTTTACTCTTTGGCCCATTACTGAGTGACCATAGAAGGTATGAGTTTTGAATAGGAGCCTAGAATAATGGAAGAAACTACCAAATATCTGTGCTGTTCTGAAATACCCCTTGGGACATGTGATCCAGAAGATCTAATGTTGCTTGCAATGTCAGTGATAAATTTGAATTTTGTTTGTTTCTTTGTACAATGAACAGTGGTTACTACAAAGACTCACAACCGGTCAAAGTGCAGAGAACACGTTTGTGGAATAAGAAGCAGGGAGGCAGCAGGTTTGCTTGGTCTTGAATATGGCTGGCCACATTGCTTGTGCACTAGTGTGCTCTTAACAATTTGAAGGGCTCTTGGGTTGTTCCCCTGTTTAGGTTGCTTTGAAAGGGCCTCTTTGTTTGGAGGCCTCTTTCATTAACACGAGGTCATACTCACTTCCTGTAGATGTTTCTTGGCTGACAAGAGCTCTCCAAACCTTCTGGAAGGCCCCTAGGACAAAGAGAGCTGTGGGATGCAGAGACCAACTGCTCAGACTCCCACAAGTGGGTAGAGGAAAAACAAAGTGACTGAACTAGCTTAGAGTCCGTGAATAGCTCCTGATTGTGTCTGTAGAGAGACTCTGCAGTAGCAATAAACTCTGACCTACATTTTCTGCTCAACTTTATCTCTCATCTGAAGGACCAAGATGAATGGAGGAAAATGAGGCAAATTTGAAGAGGCTCCTTCCCGGGGAGTTACACTGAAAACTGAACACCTAAAGATTGAGCATTTAGAAGCTTCTGCTCGATATTAGTAAGAAGTGAATCTGACATTTAAGAGTCTGCCTAGGGACAGCCTGAGCCTATTGACTTTTCCTTGACCCTCACAACAATAACAATTCTTGAATTTCCCATTTCTAATCTGCTCTGTCTGTACCCTTCAACCCTCCCCCAGGGCTGTTTCATTTTGGACCTGTGGTTACCTTGAAGCCCTGTGCCACTTTCTCACGTTACCAATTTTCTTACACTCTTTAATACCTTTCCCCTTCCCCTAATATTCCATATTCACAATCAATACATCAAATATGATATTCTGATTGTCTTGAGACTAACTCATGGGACTGCCTTGGATTTTTTTTCTTTGTTTGTTTGGTTGTTTTTTTGAAACAGGGTTTCTCTATGTAGCCTTGGCTGTCTTGGACTCTCTTTGTAGACCAGACTGGCCTCGAACTCACAGAGATCTGACAGCCTCTACCTTTCCAAGTGCTGAGACTAAGGGCATACACCACTGCACCTGATTTTGCCTTGGATTTTTTTATGTGTCCTTGATGAAGTTTCTCTCTCTCTCTCTCTCTCTCTCTCTCTCTCCTTCTTTCTCATTAACAAAGCAGTCAATGCCTTTTATTTTGAGATGTTTATGTACCCATATGAATGATCTATATGATGTACATTCAATATATAAAGCTTTATTAAGGGGAAATCCAGCGCACACAGTATCTGAGAGAGAATGGACCTCGAACTCTGAAATTGATGCGTGGAGGGGCAGCTAAAGCCAGAAAATTGACATTGAGGCTTCCTGAACAAGAGGGAACATCACAGGAGTTGAGACCTTTAGCTTCAGGTCTCCCGAGGACTTCTCTGGGAACAGAGAGAGGAGTACTTTTGAACCCCTTGCACTTCCTTTTTTGGGCCTCCCTCCTACTCAGAGCCGGCTCACAGTGCCAGAGACCCTCAGCACAGAACTCACTGCCTGAGGACTGAGACAGCAGAGGCAGGGCTCCTAGCTCCTCAGCCACGGCTGCCAGCTATACTTGCCTTCCAAGTCCCAGATCTGCTGTAACATCCCCCTGGGTCCCGGTTCTGCGAGCAGCCATATGGACTCCAAAGGGCCTCTCAGTCAGTGACTTATGGGCAGCCTAATTCCCTCAGTGGTGCACAGCAGGCTGTACAGCCACCAAAGTCCAGCAGACCCACCAAACAAACCAGGTATACCAGGCACTGGACCACCCAGGTCTGTGGACCACACTTGTGGCTCCCCAGGACTTTCCAGCAGACATCTGGACCGGCCTCCCATGGCTGCAGCTGGACTCCCTAGTTCAGCAGTTGAAGCACCACTGAGCTGATCGAGCTCGTCCTCCCACATTTGACCCAGCAGGTCCAAACTTAAGAGTAGAGAGCAGGGGCACCCTCGTGGTTGCCAGTGTGACCTGCTAGAGAGTAAGTGTGCCCTCAATTGCCTGCAGAGCCCCAGATCCAGGGTCCTTCTAAGCTAGCAGCCAGACATCAGATCCCTCCCACCCACACATCCACTGTGGGAAACAGAGGGAGTCTTGGGATATTGAAGCTCCTGCTCTGCAGGTCCACAAGTGGAGTTCAGGCAAATAATGCCTGGAACTCAGTCAGAGATGAATACCAGTAGCCTGTAAGCCACTGAGGTATTCAGGGAATTTGCATAAGGAAATTGTACCCAAGATTATCACCAGCACATTCGACCTCTTTGGTGCCTGGAAGGCAGCCCCACTCCCACACACTCAAAGCTTCTACGTTCTCTAGCACCCGGTTCCTCAAGACACACTTCTACGCACACACTTACATGCATTTGTCTTTCTGTGCCCTCAGACTTTCCTCCCGCAGGTACAGCTGAAACACCAATGCATACACTGAAACCACTGAACCCCTCTCATCTTCCTGAAGAATTCTCCAGACACCAGAGAAAGACAGTGCCAGTCAGAACTACAGAATCCAGGAACAAACAGTGAAGGTTAGAGAGAAGCAAATGGCCAGAGGTTGGCAAAAGAACACATCCAACAAAAATCAGGACATCATGGTTTCACCAGCAACACCCCAAATCAATGGATACTCCAATTCATCAGAAACGCAGGAAAATGACTTTAAAGCTATACTTATCCAGTTATTAGAGGCATGTAAAGAGGAAACAAACAAATCTCTCAGAGAAATAGCCACACAAATAGAGAAAGTTAAAGAGAAAATGAACAAATCTCTCAAAAAATAAGCCACATATGTGGAGCCAAATAAAGAGGAAATGGGGGCGGGGCAAGATGGCGACGCCGGGAGGACTCTCATTCTGAGGAGCAGCACAGCAGGATTGGCACAGTGACCCGCAATCAGAACTCGCGGCCATAAAACACAAGTGATTGTGTTTCACAAGTGAGAAGATACCCGACGGTGGGGGATTCAATCAGCTTTAACTCACCCGGCTAAACCGCGGAAGAGATCCCGGTTCCGCCAGGCGCTTGGTCGCCAGCCCAGAGCTACCCGCCAGTGCGATCTGGTCACGGTCCCAGACTGAACTGTGGGCCCACAACACCATAGACTGGATTTCCCAGTCGAGAGATAACCCCACGGAGCAGGAAACAATTGGGACCGACCCCAGGTTACCCAGACATCCCCTGGAAAAGACTCGGGTTCCGCGGGTGCCCCAGGAGCCAGCCCGGACCCAGAGCCGGGACAAAGGCGCCTGCACAGAGCCCTGCCTGCACGCGTGATTCGCCGCCTCAGATAGAACTGTGGGCACCAGGGCACCAGGGCACCAGACTGCGTGTCTCTGGCAGGAGGAAACCCCCAGCGGAGGGGGTCAGCAGCTCTAAAGCTTAGGACACCCAGCACCAAAACACTTCCTGGACTCACGCAGACTCTAGTGCAGGCAGAAGCTCTGTGCTCTGCCGCCATTGTTGCGTTCCCCTGGGGCACTGGGACACACAGCTGCATCCTCGAACCTGCAGGAGCCGAAGATCCATTACAGCAGCCCTCAGATACTGTGCCAGGGATCGGCCAGTTGTCCCTGGCTGGACTGCCAAAACTGTGGGAATCCCTGATCCTTCAGGGAGGCTGCACCCACAGCGTCTGGACCAGAGCGGTGCCTACAGCCGCCATCCCAGACAGAGACACACAGCTTCGGGTCCAGAGTGAGGCACCCAGCCTCCAGACCAGAGCAGTGCCCCCAGGCGCCAACTCAACCTAGGTGCACATTCTCCAGGTCCAGAGCAGAGCAATCAGCCTTTGGCCCAGAGACTTGCTGAGTGCACCTCCCACTTTCCTGGACAGAACTGTGCGCCCCAGGATAACAGACTGAGTTTCCCTGTTAGGAGAAAACCCCACAGCTAGGGAATCAGCAGTCTCTTCAAGAGGACTGTACATGGAAATTTAGTGAGCAGCAGCACACTAAATTTATAACAAGAAACCCAGCAGTGGGGCAGCTGTCTTGAGAAATTTTATGGGTAAGAGGAGATCCCCCCCTGCCTAACATAGACCAAAGGTACTACTCAGGGCTATAAACCTGAGGTGAGCAGTGGCAACTCCGGAGAAACACTGGCCATACAGTGACCATAACCAAAAAGCCGAGAAGGACTCCTTCAGGAAAAATCATCTTCCGGCCAAGGGGATACTCCCTACCTCAGGACTCCAGGAAGCACAGAAACTAACAGCCAAAACCTAAATCAGCCCAATGGGTAGAGGTCAGTGTAAAGGCTCAACCAACAAAAGACAGAGCAATATGGCATCTCCAGAACCCAGCCATCCAGGGGCGAACAGCCCTGAACAATGCAGCATAATAGAAAATCAAGAAGATGACCTTACATCTATGTTAATGAAGAGAATAATAGAGGAAACAGATAAAATACGAAAAGAATTAGAGGAAGATAAAACCAAACAGATCATGGCTATCCGTAAAGAAATGGAGGAAGATAAAGACAAGCAAATTAGGGCCATCCGTGAAGAAATACGGGAAGATGCAGCCAAACAGCTTGTGGCCTTCAGAGAAGAAATAATTAAATCACTGAAAGAAATCAAAGAGACAGAGTTGAAGGAACTAAAAGAAAAAGAGGAAAATACAAGCAGACAGGTGAAGGAAGTAAACAAAACAACTCAAGACCTGAAGATAGAACTAGAAAAATTAAAGAAAACACAAATGGAGGAAATAATGGAGAGGAAAAATTTAGGGAAGAAAACAGGAACTACAGAGGTAAGCATAACCAACAGACTACAAGAAACGGAAGAAAGAATCTCAGGTGTAGAAGATACAATGGAAGAAATCGATGTATCTGTCAAAGAAAATGTTAAATCCAAAAAATTCCTGACACAGACGACCGTCCAAGAAATCCAAGACAATATGAAAAGACAAAACCTAAGAATAATAGGAATAGAGGAAAAAGAAGACTCCCTTCTCCAAGGCCCAGAAAATATTTTCAACAAAATCATTGAAGAAAATTTCCCCAAGTTAAAGGAGAAGCCAATAAGGATACATGAGGCCTACAGAACACCCAACAAATTTGACCAGAAAAGAAAATCCTCCCGCCACATAATAATCAAAACAGTAAGTATACAGAACAAAGAAAAAATACTAAAAGCTGCAAGGGGAAAAGGCCAAGTAACATATAACGGCAAACCCATTAGAATCACACCTGACTTTTCAACAGAAACTATGAAAGCCAGAAGGGCCTGGACAGATATCATGCAGACCCTAAGAGAACACAGATGTCAACCCAGGCTACTATACCCTGCAAAACTCTCAGTCCTCATAGACGGAGGAAACAAGATATTCAATGACAAAAACAAATTTCAACAATACCTACACACAAATCCAGGATTACAGAAGACACTGGAAGGGAAAATACAACCCAAGAAAATTAGCTTCTGTCAAGAAAACACAGGAAAGAATTAACCTTACTACAGCAAAACAAAAAGCAACCAAGCACACAAACTTATGAACACAGCCAACATCAAAATCAAAGGATCTAACAGCCACTGGTCATTAATCTCTCTCAACATCAATGGACTCAACTCTCCAGTAAAAAGACACAGATTAACAGAATGGATACGTAAACAAAACCCAGCAATCTGTTGCATACAAGAAACACACCTAAGACACAAAGATAGACATTACCTGAGGGTAAAAGGTTGGAAGACGACTTTCCAAGCAAATGGACCCAAGAAACAAGCAGGAGTAGCCATTCTAATATCTGATAAAATAGACTTTCAACCAAAATTAATAAAAAGAGATGAGGAAGGACACTTCATACTCATCAAGGGAAAATTCCACCAGGAAGACATCACAATCCTGAACATCTATGCCCCAAATACAAGAGCACCCACATTTGTAAAAGAAACATTGATAAAATTTAAACCACATATAGATCCCCACACATTAATAGTAGGAGACTTCAACACCCCACTCTCAACAAAGGACAGGTCAACAAAACAGAAATTAAACAAAGAAACAATATCTCTGACAGAGGTCATGAATCAAATGGACCTCACAGACATCTACAGAACTTTACACCCAAACACAAAAGAATTTACCTTCTTCTCAGCACCTCATGGAACCTTCTCCAAAATAGATCATATAGTTGGTCACAAAGCAAGCCTCAACAGATACAAGAAGACTGAAATAATCCCTTGTATCCTGTCTGATCACCATGGAATAAAGCTGGACTTCAACAACAACAGAAATAGCAAAAACCCTACACACTCATGGAAACTGAACAACTTGTTACTAAATGACAGCTGGGTCAGGGAAGAAATAAAGAAAGAAATTAAAGCCTTTCTAGAACTCAATGAAAATGAAGACACAACATACCCTAACTTGTGGGACACAATGAAAGCAGTGCTAAGAGGAAAGTTCATAGCACTAAGTGCCTTCAAGAAGAAATTCGAGACAGCTCATTCAAGCAACTTAATGGCCCACTTAAAAACCCTAGAAAAAGAAGAAGCAGACACACCAAAAAGGAGTAGACGGCTGGAAATAATCAAACTCAGGGCTGAAATCAATCAATTAGAAACAAATAAAACAATTCAAAGAATCAATGAAACCAAGAGCTGGTTCTTTGAGAAAATCGACAAGATCGACAAACCCTTAGCCAAGCTAACTAAAAGGCAGAGAGACACCACACAAATCAACAAAATCAGAAATGAAAGGGGGGACATAACTACAGACACTGAGGAAATCCAAACAATCATTAGGACTTATTTCAAAAGTCTATATGCCACAAAATTTGAAAATCTAAATGAAATGGACAATTTTCTTGATCTATTTGACTCACCAAAGCTGAATCAGGACCAGGTAAATCAACTAAATAGTCCTATATCCCCCAAAGAAATAGAAGCAGTCATCAAAAGTCTCCCATCCAAAAAAATCCCAGGACCAGATGGCTTCAGCGCAGAATTCTACCAGACCTTCAAAGAAGAGCTAACTCAAATTCTCTTCAAACTATTTCACAAAATAGAAACAGAAGGAACATTACCAAACTCATTCTATGAAGCCACAATCACCTTGGTACCTAAACCTCACAAAGACTCAACAAAGAAAGAGAATTTCAGGCCAATCTCCCTTATGAACATTGATGCAAAAATACTTAACAAAATACTTGCAAACCGGATCCAAGAACACATCAAAGATATTATCCACTATGACCAAGTAGGCTTCATCCCAGGTATGCAGGGGTGGTTCAATATACGGAAATCCATCAATGTGATCCACCATATTAACAAACTGAAAGAAAAAAACCACATGATAATCTCCCTAGATGCTGAAAAAGCATTTGACAAAATCCAACATCCATTCATGTTTAAAGTACTGGAGAGATCAGGGATACAAGGCACATATCTAAACATAGTAAAGGCGATATACAGCAAGCCTATAGCCAACATCAAACTGAACGGAGAGAAACTTAAAGCAATCCCACTGAAATCAGGGACAAGACAAGGCTGCCCACTGTCTCCATATCTCTTCAACATAGTGCTGGAAGTCCTTGCTAGAGCAATAAGAGAGTCGAAGGAGATCAAGGGGATACAGATGGGAAAGGAAGAAGTCAAATTATCACTATTTGCAGATGATATGATAGTATATATGAGTGACCCCAAAAACTCTACCAGGGAACTTCTACAGCTGATAAACACTTTCAGCAAAGTGGCCGGATACAAAATTAACTCAAAAAAAATCAGTAGCACTCCTATATACAAAAGACAAAAGGGCTGAGAAAGAAATTAGAGAAACAACACCATTCACAATAGCCACAAATGACATATTGTACCTTGGTGTAACCCTAACCAAGGAAGTCAAAGACTTGTATGAAAAAAATTTCAAGTCTCTGAAGAAAGAATTAGAGGAAGATATGAGAAGATGGAAAGATCTCCCATGCTCATGGCTTGGCAGGATTAACATAGTAAAAATGGCCATCTTACCAAAAGCAATCTACAGATTTAATGCAATTCCCATCAAATTGCCAACACAATTCTTTACAGACCTGGAAAGAAAAATTCTCAACTTCGTATGGAATAACAAGAAACCCAGAATTGCTAAAACAATCCTCTACAATAAAAGATCTTCTGGAGGTATCTCCATCCCTGATCTCAAGCTGTACTATAGAGCAACAGTTATAAAAACTGCATGGTACTGGCAAAGAAACAGAATGGTGGATCAATGGAATCGAACAGAAGACCCAGAAATAAACCCACACACTTATGGACACCTGATTTTTGACAAAGATGCCAAAACCATACAATGGAAAAAAGATAACATCTTTAACAAATGGTGCTGGTCCAACTGGATGTCTACATGTAGAAAAATGAAAATAGATCCATACTTATCACCCTGCACAAAACTGAAGTCCAAGTGGATCAAAGACCTCAACATAAAACCAGACACATTAAATCGGCTAGAAAAAAAAGTGGGGAATACCCTAGAACTCATTGGTACAGGAGAAAACTTCCTGAACAGAACACCAACAGCACAGGCTCTAAGAGCAACAATCAATAAATGGGACCTCATGAAATTGAAAAGCTTCTGTAAAGCAAAGGACACCGTCATCAAAACAAAGCGACTGCCTACAGATTGGGAAAGAATCATCACCAACCCTTTATCTGACAGAGGACTCATATCCAATATATATAAAGAACTAAACAAGCTGAAAAGCAACAAACCAAGTAATCCACTTAAAAAATGGGGAACAGAGCTAAAGAGAGAATTCTCTGCAGAGGAATATCGAATGGCAGAGAAGCACTTACAGAAATGCTCAACCTCATTAGCCATTAGGGAAATGCAAATCAAAACAACCCTGAGATTTCACCTTACACCCATCAGAATGGCCAAGATGAAAATCTCAAGGGACAACACATGCTGGAGAGGTTGTGGAGAAAGGGGAACCCTTCTCCACTGCTGGTGGGAATGTAAACTGGTACAACCACTCTGGAAATCAATCTGGCGCTTTCTCAGACAACTAGGAATAGCGCTTCCTCAAGATCCAGCCATACCACTCCTAGGCATATACCCAAAAGAGGCGCAAGTACACAAAAAGGACATTTGCTCAACCATGTTTGTAGCTGCTTTATTTGTAATAGCCAGAAGCTGGAAACAACCCAGATGCCCCTCAACAGAAGAATGGATGCAGAAACTGTGGTACATCTATACAATGGAGTATTACTCAGCAATGAAAAATAAGGAAATCATGAAATTTGCAGGTAAATGTTGGGACCTGGAAAGGATCATCCTGAGTGAGTTGTCCCAGAAGCAAAAAGACACTCACGGTATATACTCACTCATATAAACATACAATATAGAATAAACCCACTAAAATGTGTACATCTAAACAAACTAAGCAAAAGAGAGGACCCTAACTAAAATGTTCAATCCCCATCCTGAAAGGCAAAGAGGATGGACATCAGAAGAAAACGAAAATAGGAAACAACCTCGGAACCCGCTACAGAGGGCCTCTGAAAGCCAGAAGAAAACAGGAAACAACCTTGAAACCTGCCACAGAGGGCCTCTGAAAGCTTCTGCAGTATAGACTGTCAAAGCAGATGCTGAGCCTGATGGCCAACTGATGGGCAGAGTGAATGGAATTTTATGTAAGAAGTGGGAAATAGTAAGAGCTGGAGGGGATGGGAACTCCACAAGCAGAGCAACAAAACAAGATAATTTGAACACAGGGAACTTCCCAGAGACTCATACTCCAACCAAGGACTATTCGTGGAGATGACCTGGAACCCCTGCACAGGTGTAGCCCATGGCAGTTCAGTGTCCAAGTGGGTTACATAGTAATGGGAAGAGGGACTGCCTCTGACATAATCTGATTGGCCTGCTCATTGATCACTTCCCCCTGAGGGGGGAGCAGCCTTACCAGGCCACAGTAGAGGACAATGCAGCCACTTTTGATGAGAACTGATAGACTAAGATCAGAAAGAAGAGGAGAACCTCCCCTATCAGTGGACTTGGGGAGTGGCATGCATGCAGAAAGGGGAGGGAGGGTGGGATCGGCAGGGGAGGAGGGAGGGGCTTATGGGGGGATACAAAATAAATAAAGTGTAATTAATAAAAAAAAAAGAAAGAAAATAAAGAGGAAATGAACAAAGCTCTCAAAGAAACACAGGCAAATATAGCCAAACAAATAGAGGCACAAGTAGAGGGAAAAGTAGTGGAATAGAGAGAGGAAAGGAACAAAAATAGAGGCCATCATACAGACACAGGAAGCCACATTCAAACAGATGACGGAAATGGTGCGAGGCATAAAATCAGAATTAGAATCAATAAAACACAGAGAAAACCCTGAAGATGGAGAACTTAGAGAAAAGATCAGGAACCATATCAGTAAGTATCACCAATAGAAAACAAGAGATGGAAGAGAGAATCTCTGCTGCTGAAGATATACTCTCAGAAATTGATACCTCTCTCAAAGAAAAAGGAAAATCGGAAAAGTCTCAAACACAAGAAATCAAGGAGTCCACGATAAGGTGAAATCTAAGAATAATAGGAATAGATGAAAAAGAAGATTCCAGATTCCAAGGTCCAGAAAGTATTTTCAAGAAAACCATAGAAGAAAATTTTCCCAACTTAAAGAAAGAGATGTCCACAAACATACAAGAGGCCTACAGAACACCAAATAGATTAGACCAGAAAAGAAACTCTTCATATAGTTCGACTACATCATAGTCAAAACATTAAATCTACGGAACAAAGAAAAAATATTAAAAGCAGCAAGGGAAAAAGGCCAAGAAACATACAAAGGTAGACCTATCAGATTTACACTAGACTTCTCATCAGAAACTATGAAAGCCAGAAGGGCCTGGGCAGATGTCAGGCAGACACAGATGCCAACCCAGGCTACTATATCCAGCAAACCTTTCAATCAACATAGATGGAGAAAACTATTCCATGACAAAACTAAATTTAACCAAAATCTACACACAAACCAGCCCTACAGAAGATATTGGAAGGAAAACTCCAATCCAACGAAAACAATTATACCCTAGAAAACATAAGATATAGATAATTTCCCAACAAAAATTAAAAGAAAACAAGCAATGAATCACAGTAAGACCACCAACTCCACAATAAAAGGAAATAACGTTCATTGGTCACTATTATCTATCAACATCAATGGACTCTACTCTCCAATAAAAAGACTAACAGAATGGTTACAGAAACAGGATCCAACATTCTGCTGCATCCAAGAAACACACCTCTGCAATAAAGATAAACACTACCTCAGAGCAAAGGGCTGGAAAAATGTTTTTCAATAAAATAGACCCAGAAAACAAGCTGTGATAGCTATACTAATATCTAATAACATAGACTTTCAACCAAAATTAATAAAAAAAAATGAGGAGGGGCAATTCATTCTCATCAAAGGAAAAATCCACAGGAGGACATCACAATTCTGAACATCTATGCCCCAAATACAAGTGTGCCTACATTTGTAAATGAAACATTATTAAAGCTTCAATCACACATCTATCCCAACACCTTAATAGTGGGAGACTTCAGCATCCCACTCTCACCAAGGGACAGATCATCTAGACAGAAGCCAAATAGGAAAATAAAATCACTTAGAGAGGTCCTAAGTCAAATGGACCTAATAGATGTCTACAGAACTTTTCAGCTAATATCAAAAGAGTATACCTTCTTTTCAGCACCTCATTGAACCTTCTCCAAAATAGACCATATAATTGGTTACAAAGCAAGCCTCATCAGATACAAGAAGATTGAAATAATCCCCTGTATTCTCTCTGACCACCATGGACTAAAGCTGGACCACAACAGCAATGGAAATATCAAAAAGCCCACACACACATGGAAACTGAACAACTTGCTGCTTAATGACAACTGGGTTAAGGAAGAAATAAATAAAGAAATTAAAAACTTCCTAGAATTCAGTGAAAATGAAGGTACAACATACCCAAATTTATGGGACACAATGAAAGCAGTGCTCAGAGGAAAATTCATAGCACTAAGTGCCTTCAAGAAGAAATTTGTAAAGTCTCATAGAAGCAACTTAATGGCCCATTTGAAAACCCTAGAAAAAAAAAGAAGCAGATACACCCAAGAGGAGCAGACAGCTGGAGATAATCAAACTCAGAGATGAAATCAATAGAATCAATTAGAATCAAGTAAAAACAATTCAAAGAATCAATGAAACCAAGAGCTGATTCTGTGAGAAAATCAACAAGATAGACAAACCCTTAGCCAAACTAACTAAAAGGCACAGAGAAACTGTCCAAATCAGCAAAATCAGAAATGAAAAGAGTGACATAACTACAGACACTGAGGAAATCCAACAAATCATTAGGTCATACTACAAAAGCCTATATGCCACAAAATTTGAAAATCTAAAGGAAATGGAGAATTCCTTGATAGATTCCATCTACCAAAATTAAGTCAACATCAGTTAAAAGACCGAATAGTCCAATATCCCCCAAGGAAATTGAAGCAGTCATCAACAGTCTCCCTTCCAAAAAAAAGCCCAGGGCCAGATGGTTTCAGCACAGAATTATACAAGACCTTCACAGCAGTGCTAATTCCAATTCTCTTCAAACTATTCCACAAAATAGAAACAGAAGGAACATTACCAAACTCATTCTATGAAGCCACAGTCACCTTGATACCTAAACCACACAAAGACCGAACAAATAAAAAGAGAACTTCAAACCTAACTCTCTTATGAACATTGATGCAAAAATACTCAATAAAATACTTGCAAACCAAATCCAAGAAAGATATCATTCTCCATGACTAAGTAGGCATCATCTCAGGCATGCAAGGGTGGTTCACTATACAGAAATCCATCAATGTTATCCACCATATAAACAAGCTGACAGAGAAAAACCACATGATCATCTCCTTAGATGCTGATAAAGCATTTGACAAAATCCAACACCCATTCATGTTTAAAGTCTTGGAGAGATCAGGGATACAAGGCACATATCTAAACATAGTAAAGGTGATATACAGCAAGCCTATAGCCAACACCCAACTCAACAGAGACAAACTTAAACCAATCACACTGAAATCAAGGAAAAGGCAAGGCTGCCCACTCTCTTGATTTCACTTTAACATAGTACCTACAGTCCTAGCCAGAGCAATAAGACAACTAAAGGAGATCACGGGGATACAAATCGAAAAGAAGAGGTCGAAGTTTCATTATTCTCAGACGATATGTTAGTATACATGAGTGACCCCAAAAATTCAACCAGAAAACTCCATCAGCTGATAGACACCTTCAGCAAAGTGGCTGGATACAAAATTAACTTCAAAAAATCAGAATCCCTCCTGTATACCAAAGACAGAAGGGTCAAGAAAGAAATCAGGGAAACTACACCCTTCACAATAGCCACTAAAAACATAAAGTACCTTGGTGTGACTCTAACCAAGAAGTGAAAGACCCGTTTGAAAAACAATTTCAAGTCTCTGAAGAGAGAAATTGAAGAATATATGAGAAGATGGAAAGATCTCCTATGCTCATGGATCAGTAGGATTAACATAGTGAAAGTGGCCATTTTGGCAAAAGCAATCTACAGACCTTGAAAGAAAAATCCTCAACTTCATATGGAAAAACAAAAAACCCAGGATTTCCAAAGCTTTTCTGTACAACAACAGATCATCTGGAGGTGTCTCCATCCCTGATCTCAAGCTGTACTTCAGTGGCCCATGGCAGCTCAGTCTCCAAGTGGGTTTCCCTAGTAAGGGGAACAGGGACTGTCTCTGACATGAACTCAGTGGCTGGCTCTTTGACCTCTCCTTCTCTGAGGGAGGAGCAGCCTTGCTAAGCCACAGAGGAGGACATTGCAGCCAGTCTTGAAGAGACCAAGTAAGCTAGGGTCAGATGGACAGTGATGAACACCTCTCCTATCAGTGGAGTTAGATTGGAGCAGGGAGAAGATAAGGGAGAGAGGGTGTGGTTGGGATGGAATGAGGGAGGGAGCTACAGCTGGGATAGAAAGTTAATAAACTGTACCTAATATACAAAATAAAAAATTTAATTAAAAAAAGAAAGCTTTGTTAATGTATACAACATTTCACAATTACAATAGTAATAAAAAACTGCATGGTATTGGCATAGAAACAGAAAGGTTGATCAATGAACTGAATAGAGGACCCAGAAATAAACCCACATACCTATGAATACATGATTTTTTACAAAGAAGCCAAAACCATTCAATGGGGAAAAAAAGACAGCATATTCAACAAATGGTGCTGGTCCAACTGGATGTCTACATGCAGAAAAATAAAATAGATCCATATTTATCACCATGCACAAAACTAAAGTCCAAGTGGATCAAAGACCTCAACATAAAACCAGACACACTAAATCGGTTAGGAGAAAAATTGGGGAAGAGCCTAGAACTCATTGGCACAGGAGACAACGTCCTGAACAGAACAGCAACAGCACAGGCTCTAAGAGCAACAATCAATAAATGGGACCTCATGAAACTGAAAAGCTTCTGTAAAGCAAAGGACACCATCATCAAAACAAAACGACAGCCTACAGGTTGGGAAAAGATCTTCACCAACCCTATATCTGACAGAGGGCTGATATCCAGAATATATAAAGAACTTAAGTTAAAAAGCAACAAATCAAGCAATCCAATTAAAAAATGGGGTACTGAGCTAAACAGAGAATTCTCTGTTGAGGAATACCAAATGTCAGAGAAACACTTAAAGAAATGTTCAATGTCTTTAGACATCAGGGAGATGCAAATCAAAATGACCCTGAGATTTCATCTTACACTCATCAGAATGGCTAAGATCAAAAACTCAAGTGACAACACATGCTGGAGAGGTTGTGGAGAAATGGGAGCCCTCCTCCGTTGCTGCTGGGAAGGTAAACTTGTATAACCACTTTGGAAATCAATCTGGCAGTTTCTCAGACAATTAGGAATAGTGTCTCCTCAAGATCCATTTATACCAAAAGATGCTCAAGTACACAACAAGGACATTTGCTAAACCATGTTCATAGCAGCTTCATTTGAAACAGCCAGAACCTGGAAACAACCCAGATGTCCATCAACGGAGGAATGCATACAGAAATTGTGGTACTTTTACACAATAGACTATTACTCAATAATTAAAAATAAGGAAATCATGAACTTTGCAGGCAAATGGTGGGATCTAGAAAAGATCATCCTGAGTGAGGTATCCCAGAAGAAGAAAGACACACCCAGTATAAACTCACTTCTAAGTGGATATTAGACCTATAATATAGGATAAACATACTAAAATCTGTACTCCTAAAGAAGATAAACAAGAAAGAGGACCTGGGGTAAGATGATCAATCTTCATCAATCAATGGGATGGACATTGGAAGTAGGAGAAAACAAGAAACAGGACAGGATCCTATCACAGAGGGCCTCTCAAAGACTTTACCTATCAGTGTGTCAAAGCAGATGCTGAGACTCATAGCCAAACCTTGGGCCGAGTTCAGGGAATCATATGAAAGAAGGGAATGTTAGTAAGACCTGGAGAGGACAGGAGCTCCACAAAGATCAAGTATATCTGGGCACAGAGTCCTTTTCTGAAACTCATTCTCCAAACAAGGATCATGCATGGATATAACCTAGAACCCCTGTTCAGATGTGGCCCATGGCAGCTCAGTCTCCAAGTGGGTGCCCTAGTAAGGGGAACAGGGACTGTCTCTGACATGAATTTAATGGCTGGCTCTTTGACCTCTCCTTCTCTGAGGGAGGAGCGGCCTTGCTAGGCCACAGAGGAGGACATTGCAGCCAGTCTTGAAGAGACCAAGTAAGCTAGGGTCAGATGGACAGTGATGAACACCTCTCCTATCAGTGGAGTTAGATTGGAGCAGGGAGGAGATAAGGGAGAGAGGGTGTGATTGGGATGGAATGAGGGAGGGGGCTACAGCTGGGATAGAAAGTTAATAAACTGTACCTAATATACAAAATAAAAAAATTTAATTTAAAAAAAGAAAGCTTTGTTAATGTATAGGACATTTCACAATTACATTGATGTCTTTCATAACACCTTGACATCCAATTTTGGTTTTAATTTTTTTTTCATCCTTTCTCTGCCTCAGTTTTACCACACAGGCTGTAATATCACATGGATCTATAAGATGATGCTGACAATAAGGAAAGAGCATTAACTTAGCTTACTGAGCATCCTGGGAATACAGAGGAAATCAGTTTGCATTAAACACGAAAGCAGGGTGAGAAAGATCGCTTACTGGGTAAAGACAACTTGCCACCAAAGCTGTTGACCTAAGTTTGATTCTTGGAATCCACATGGAGGAAGATGAGAATGGACCCTGCAAGTTGTCTCTGGACCTCCCCTTGTAGACAAGGCAAATGCATTATTCCAACCAAATAACAAAATTAATAATAAATGTAAAAGAATTTAAACAAAACCTTGCAACAGCCTAAAATCAAAATGGGGCCTCACAGACACTGAACCACCAAGCAAGGAGCATGCATGGGCTAGATCTAGACCCCTTACACATATGTAGCAGATGTGCAGCTTGGTCATCTTGTGGGTCCCCTAACAATGGGAGTAAAGGCTGTCTCTGACTCCGTTGCCTGTTTTTTGATCCCTTTCCCCTGTCTGGGCTGCCTTGTCTGCCCTCAGTGGGAGAGGAAGCACTTGGTCCTGCTATGACTTGAAGTGCCAAGATGGGTTGCTACCCCTTAAGAACCCCCTTTCTCTGAGAAGGAAAGGAGGATTGGGGAAGACTGTAACATGAGGGCTGGATTGGAAGGAGAGCAGGGAAGAGGCTAGAATCAGGCTGTAAAGTGATTAAATAAATAAATAAAAATTTAAAAAGTGCCACATAACGGAGCAGGCACTCTGTCATAATTAGCAATGCTCTCAGACACTGCCACCTAGTGGCCATTCTCAGACATGGCGGAGCAACTGACATTCTCAAGACTAGCCAGAGTTCTACAGAAACAAGAGCACACAGAAAGGCAAAATAAACATGGGCCAACAGAAGAACAAAATATTGCGCTCCTAAAGAATGAAAATTCCTCCTAATACAAAGCTTGATGTTGAAACCTAGAAAAAATGTAGTCAAAGACAAGGCCAAAGTAAGCGACACAAAGACATCGGCATCTCATGAAGCTAAAGTGAACCTTTCACTGAAAATGGGAGAAGGGTCTTGAGAGATGGCTCAGCGTTGTTAAGCGCGACCGCTGGCCTGCTCTTCTCGAGGTAGTGAGTTCAATTTCCAGCGACCACACGGTGGCTTACAAGCATCTACCACAGGATCCAATGCCCTCTTCTGGTGTGCAGTAGTACATGCAGAGAAAGCAAAATAAACCTTAAAAAGAAAAATGAGAGCAAGGAAGGTAAAGGAGGGGGAGACTTAGTCGCTAAGTTAGATTAGCACATCCAACATACTTTTAGAACGGGAGTTCTCAACCTGTGGGTCATGATCCCTTGGGGGTCTGTTCCACAGGGATTGCCAAAGACTATCAGAAAACACAGGTATTTACACTACGATTCATATCAGTAACACAATTACAGTTATGAGGAAGCAATGAAAACAATTTTATGGTTGGGGGTCATGACAACATGAGGAACTGTATTAAAGAGTCACAGCATCAGGAAGGTTGAGGACCACGTTTAGAGGGTGGATGGAGATAGAGGAAGCTTCTGGTGTGACTCCTGTATCTTTCTGCTATTTCATTCTCAATGTCTTCATTCTCTTCCTCTTTCCTCTAATCAGTATGTTCCTTTTAATTCCCACGAAAGA
Source organism: Psammomys obesus (assembly GCF_907164565.1). Classification (NCBI taxonomy): domain Eukaryota; kingdom Metazoa; phylum Chordata; class Mammalia; order Rodentia; family Muridae; genus Psammomys; species Psammomys obesus. The sequence continues at coordinate 3,070,329 of NW_026594184.1, read as the reverse complement.
AAAACAAAATGAAAAGAGAGAGAAAGGGAAAGAGAGAAGGAAGGAAAGGAAAGGGAAAGAAGGAAGAGGCACACAAACGCCCTTGTCAGGGTTATGAAATGTGTATGAAGAACAAGGAGAATCGAGCACGTACTTTGAAATGAGTAATATTGATGTCTCCAGGTTTTCGAACATATCTGTATAAAAGTATGACTATGAAAGTCTTCTCATTGCTCCTGAGCATCAGGCTTCCATGCTGCACTGCCTACAGGAAAATTTCAAACTAAAACTCTGTAAAACTGCCCTTCCCCCTCCTTAACCTGTCTGTCTCCCTCCCCCCCCCACCCCCCGCTCATTTTCATCATTTCTATGTCTGTTTCTTTAGCCTTCCCAACAATCCAGACTCAAAATTCCTTTCTCTTTTACCCTGAAAATACTGGCCTGGTCTTTGAGACTTCATCCAAAGAAGTCTTTTCTTTTTTTTTCTTTTTATTTTTTTAATGATCACATACTGTTAAGCCATAATTATTTATTTATGCAAGGATGAGGTTGTGTTTTTTTTTTTTTTAACACAACATGAAAGGATCCAACCAGATCAACAGAGCAACCTACTTACTATATCAAATGTTTGCCATTTTCTGGTGGAAAACATGTGTGAGCCACTTTCCCAGTGGCATTGAAAAGTATAAAATTCAGCTATTCGGTATATTTCCTTCACTGTGCAACAGGTCTGAAAATATTTCTACCACTTTACTGAGACTCTGAGTCCCCCATGAGCCTATCCCCAGCCTCTGCTAACCCATACTTTCAGCCAACTAATTGTGCTGAATGTAACACCCTCTCACTGTATCCATGCCATGGCAGATGACAGAACATCTTCTGAATGGATGAATAGTATTTCCTTGTGTGAACCTACCACATTTTCTTTATCCATTCATCTGCTGCTGGACACTTAGGTTGCTTCCACTTCTTGGCTCAGGTAACCAGTGCCACAGTAAATCTCGATATAGTAGAGGTCTCTTTCCCCAGGGTGATTTCATTTCCTTTGGATAGATATATAACCAGTTACAAGATTACTGGATCACATGTTGGTTCTATATGTAATCTTTTTGAAAAACTTCCATATCTCAACCTCAATCTGAGCTCCGCCAACCTTGGCAAAGTAGCTTTCAAAACAGTTCAGGGTTTGCTCAATGGTAAGCTCAAGGCTCTGGTTTCTGTTACCAGCTCAGGAATGAGAAGACATGAGCACCACTCCTCCCAATTACAAAAATAATAATAATAATAAGAAGAAGAACTTTAAAGCTATTAGTGCATGACATGGGCCTTTCCTATGAAGACATGAAAATATGGCTCCGGCCTGCCTGCGGCTTGATCTTGTAACTAGTGCTGCTAGCTATGCACAGTGTCCAGCGTAGGCAGTGCACCCCATGCTGGTGGTCCAGAAGGATGCCCAGAATGTCGTTATCAGGGAAGCTTCAAATGGTCTGAGTGGAAGTAATTGATAATTGGTTGTTATTTCAAATCACCGGGTGTGATTTCATTCTCTACATTTGAGCTTTCATGATTTGTTGGAGAGGGTGTAGGAGAAAAAAAATGAAATTCCAAAAAAGAAATAAAAAGAAGAGCCTCTATGCTGTTTTCATTCACGGCTATACATAGATACATTTCTCTCTCAACTGCATGCAAAGGCTACCTTTTCTTACTTGCTCACTAATCCTTCTTATAATCTCTTGCCTTTTTTGATAATAGCTTTTGTATAGAGTGTGGGATGAGACAGTCATGATGTTTCATTTCCAGTCCCTAGTAACAAGAGGTGTAAAACATTTTCCTCTTGTCTGGGTTAGCCATTATAGGTTTTCTTTCCATAAATATCTACACTATTTCATTGTGGGTTTTTTGTTCTGTTTTTGTTGTTGTTGTTTTTCCCTTCTCTTAGTCAGATTGTTTAATTCTTGTAGAATTGTTTAGATGTTTTTTCACTGTTATATGTCTGTCTTGTAAATAGTCATCCAGGGCTATAGTGTATCTCTTCACTCTGTTATTTCTTTTGTTGTACAGAAGATTTATAATTTAATGTGACCCCATTTTTCATAATCTGTGCACACCAAAACCTTCCCTCAAAAGTGAAGGAAAATGCAGATGATATTTCAAAATAAAGACTAAGCATTCTTTGCTAGTGGTACTGCAGGATAAGGAATAGTAAAGGTCCCCCTGAGGGGGGAGCAGCCCTACCAGGACACAGAAGAGGACAATGCAGCCACTTTTGATGAGAACTGACGGACTAAGATCAGAAAGGAGAGGAGAACCTCCCCTATCAGTGGACTTGGGAGGGGCATGCATGCAGAAATGGGAGGGAGGGTGGGATCGGGAGGAAAGGAGGGAGGGGCTTATGGGGGGATACAAAATGAATAAAGTGTAATTAATAAAAAAAAAGAAAGCTACTTGAAGCTATCCTAAAAAAAGAAAGAAAGAAAGAAAGAAAGAAAGAAAGAAAGAAAGAAAGAAAGAAAGAAAGAAATAGTAAAGGATGTCATTAAAATGGAAAGAACTGATTTCTGACTTACAGCAACAAGGAATAACAGTGGCTACCAGAAAGAGTAGGTTAAGATAAAAGACCCTACGCATATTTTTAAAATTTCTCCTCTTCCTTTGAAAAGACAAAAGATATTATAGAGTAACAATTAAAGCATATAAGATATAGAACAATAAACCACAATGAAGTGGAGAGAGGTGAGGATCTGAAGCTCTGTTGCAAAAACTATGTTCCCAGAATTAAATGAATATTAATCAGAAGTAGGCTTGCTGGGTTAAGATGATAATTATACTTCTTTGAGGAAATAATAAGAAACTAAAATATGTGGTTAAAACCAACAGGCAAAAAAAAATTAAAAAAACAAGCAAATTACACTAGTACACTTAAAATTAAAAATAAAATAATAATTAGAGAAATATAAAACTGACAAGACTCATACAAAACCAATAGCAATCCATCAATGTAATCCATCATATAAACAAGCTGAAAGAGAAAAATCACATGATCATCTCCTTAGATGCTGAAAAAGCATTTGACAAATCCAACAACCATTCCTGTTTAAAGTCTTGGAGAGATCAGGGATACAAGGCACATACCTAAACATAGTAAAGGCAATATACAGCAAGCCTATAGCCAACATCCAACTCAATGGAGAGACACTTAAGTCAATCCCAATGAAATCAGAGACAAGGCAAGGCTGCCCACTCTCTCCATATCTCTTCAACATTGTACTTGAAGTCCTAGCTGGAGCAAATAGACAACTAAAGGAGATCAAGGGGATACAGATCTGAAAGGAAGAAGACAAAGTATCACTATTCCCAGATGATATGTTAGTATACAGGAGCGACCCCAAAAATTCATCCAGAAAACTCCTTCAGCTGATAAACACCTTCAGCAAAGTGGCTGGATACAAAATGAACTCCAAAAGATCAGAATCCCTCCTGTATACCAAAGACAAAGGGCCAAAAAAGAAATTAAGGAAACAACACCCTTCACAATAGCCACTAATAACAGAAAATACCTTGGTGTGACTCTAACCAAGAAACTGAAAGACCTGTTTAAAAAAAAAAAACAAAAAACTTCAAGTCTCAGAAGAGAGAAATTGAAAAAGATATCAGAAGATGGAAAGATCTCCTGTGCTCATGGGTTGGTAGGATTAACAGAGTGAAAATGGCCATCCTGCCAAAAGCAATCTGTAAATTCAGTGCAATTCCGATCAAAATACCAACACAATTCTTTACAGAACTTGAAAGAAAAATTCTCAACTTCATATGGAAAAACAAAAAACCCAGAATTTCCAAAGCTATCCTGTACAACAACGGAACTTCTGGGGGTATCTCCATCCCCGATCTCAAGTTGTACTACAGAGCAATAGTAATAATAACTGCATTGTATTGGCATAGAAACAGAAAGGTGGATCAATGGAACACAATAGAAGACCCAGAAATAAACCCACACACTTATGGATATTTGATTTTTGACAAGAAGCCAATACCATTCAATGGAAAAAAAAAAAAAAAGACAGCATCTTCAACAAATGGTGCTGGTCTAACTGGATGTCTACATGTAGAAAAATGAAAATAGATCCATATTTATCACCATGCACAAAACTAAAGTCCAAATGGGTCAAAGACCTCAACATAAAACCAGACACACTAAATCCATTAGAAGAAAAAGTGGGGAAGCACCTAGAACTCATTGGCACAGGAGACAACTTCCTGAACAGAACAGCAACAGCACAGACTCTAAGATCAACAATCAATAAATGGGACCTCATGAAACTGAAAAGCTTCTGTAAAGCAAAAGACACTGTCATTAGAACAAAATGACAGCCTACAGACTGGAAAAGGATCTTCACCAACCCTATATCTGACAGAGGGCTGATATCCAGAATAAATAAGAACTAAAGAAGTTACACAGCAACAAATAAAGCAATCCAATTAAAAAATGGGGTACTGAGCTAAACAGAGAATTCTCTGTTGAGGAATACCAAATGTCAGAGAAACACTTAAAGAAATGCTCAACGTCTTTAGTCATCAGGGAGATGCAAATCAAAATGACCCTGAGATTTCATCTTACACTCATCAGAATGGCTAAGATCAAAAACTCAAGTGACAACACATGCTGGAGAGGTTGTGGAGAAAGGGGAACCTTCCTCCATTGCTGATGAGAATGTAAACTTGTACAACCACTTAAAAACAAGGAAATCATGAAATTTGCAGGCAAATGGTGGGATTTAGAAAAGAACATCCTGAGTGAGGAATCCCAGAAGCAGAAAGACACACACAGTATATACTCACTTAAAAGTGGATTCTAGACTTATAAGATAGGAGAAACACACTAAAATCTGTACATCTAAAGAAGTTAAATAAGGAGATCTTGGGATAAAATGATCAACCCTCACTTCGAAAGACAAATGGGATGGACATTGGAAGTTGGAGAAAACAAAACACAGGACAGGAGCCTACCATAGAGGGCCTCTGAAAGACTCTACCTAGCAGTGTATCAAAGCAAATGCTGAGACTCATAAGCAAACCTTGGGCAGAGTGCAGGGAATCATATGAAAGAAGGGGGAGTTAGTAAGACATGGAGAGAACAGGAGCACCACAAGGATGAAATATATCTGGGCACAGGGGTCTTTTCTGAGACTGATACTCCAATCAAGGACCATTCATGGAGATAACCTAGAACCCCCGCACAGATGTAGCCCAGGACAGCTTAGCATCCAAGGGGGTTTCCCTAATGAGGGGAACAGGGACTGTCTCTGACATGAACTCAGTGGCTGGCTCTTTGACACCCCCTCCCCCGAGGGAGGAACAACCTTGCTAGGCCACAATGGAGGATATTGCTGCCAGTCCTGATGAGACCTGATAAGCTAGGGTCAGATGGAAGGAGAGGAGGACCTCCCCTATCAGTGGACTTAGAGAGAGGTAGGGAGGAGATGAGGGAGGAAGGGAGGGATTGGGAGGGAATGAGCGAGGGGGCTACAGCTGGAATACAAAGTAAATAACCCGTGATTAATATAAAAATAAACATTTATATAAAAAAGAAAACCAATAGCAATGTGGCAAATGTAAATTTGGCCATAGGAATAATTAGGTTAAGTGGACATGTGAACAGGATACACACCCAGAGCAGAGACCATACAGAATGGATGCAGTGGCAGAAGCCTCTGGAGGCTGGAGACAGAAAGACATGTTAGATTCAAAGATCGGTGATACTAAAGAAAAAAAAAAAAAGATGGCAGAAGTCATATCAAGGAAAGAGCAAATATCCAAGATCTGAAACGGCAGTAGCAGCACAAACCAGAGGAGACTACCACATTAAAAGCTAGGCATTTAACAATGACAGGATAATTAGCAGGGATTACAAATGTATGTGCAAGTAACAATGGTGTCAAAATTCAAAAATCAAAAGTGACTATGCTTTGTATAGTTTCAGTTGTGTTGAATTCACTAAAACATGTCATGGCTAAGAATACAGTTTATACTCTTTAGACTGGAGAATGTGTCCATTGACTGCTAGGGAAGAAGCTGTTTGATGTCATTTTTTCAAGCTTTCTGTGTTATTGGTAATTTTCTGCCTGGTTGTATTATCAGTTATTAAGAACAGTGTAGTAAAACCTCTAGCTATTGTTTGCACATTTTGTATTTCTCTTTCTAAACCTGTCACTTTTGATTCTTGAATTTTAATGTGGTAATCTCTTCTGTTATTCTCAATATGTCCTCTCTCTGTGTGCTCTGCTCCTGCTTATCTCACTATGTTTTCTCTGTTCTTTAGCTCTTGCTATCTTTCCTCTCTCTCAGACAGCCCTGGCCATGCCCAGTCTGCCACCAATCTTCATTCTACTTCTTTCTCTGCTCTTGACTCTTCCAAACGTCCCTCGCTGTCCTCTGTCCTCTATCTACAATAAAAACCTTCCCCTTAACCATACCATGGAGTGATCATGCCATCAGTTTATACAGAGAGAAATTAAATTTTTCTTAGATTTAAAAGGTGACGAAAATGTAACATAAAATTTTAAGAGGTGGTACAGTTGATAAATTCTTGCTATGCTAGTAGGAGGACATGAATTCAATCCCTAAAATGTGGGACCAAGTGGTATGCATCTGTAATACTGGAGCCGGAGAAGTGGAGATGGGCAGATTTGAGAACTTGATAGACAAACCACTTAGCTGAATCCATGAAACCCCAATTCGGTGAAAAGACCTGTCTCAAAAGCTAAGGTGAAGAAAACCCAGGAAGACACCAGTTGTCAACTTCTGGCCTGGGTAGACACACACACACACACACACACACACACACACACACACACACACACACAC